>NC_090071.1:1597705-1775205 GCF_038355195.1 Osmerus mordax | reverse complement strand
GGAAACAGAGAGACAGAAAGACAGAGAGTGAGGAAACAGAGAAGAGACGGAGAGAGAGAGTGAGGAGACAGAGAAGGAGAGAGGGAGAGAAAGGGAGACAGAGTGAGGAAACAGAGAGAGACAGAAACAGAGAGAGAGATTGTAAGTGGGTCTGGGGGCAAGTAGACCTAACCTTCTGCACTGCACTCAACCATGTAATAAAGCTACAAGCTTGCAGCACAAGATCATTTCAAAATGGACTCAACAGTCTTTTACACAGACATGGCTGCGTTCGCTTCTTTTCTTTTTCCCCTCTTTATCTTCCGTCTCCTTGTGTTGCTTTTACAAACGTTTTTTTTTTTTTTTTGCAATTTCTCGCTTCTCTTCTTCCTTTCTTTCACCCACTCTCTCTCCGCCTTGGTTCCCCTACCTCATCTGTCTCTCTCTGGTTCCCCTACCTCATCTGTCTCTCTCTGGTTCCCCTACCTCCTTTGTCTCTCTGGTTCCCCTACCTCATCTGTCTCTCTCTGGTTCCCCTACCTCATCTGTCTCTCTCCGCCTTGGTTCCCCTACCTCATCTGTCTCTCTCTGGTTCCCCTACCTCATCTGTCTCTCTCTGGTTCCCCTACCTCATCTGTCTCTCTCCCTCTTTCTCTCTGGTTCCCCTACCTCATTTGTCTCCTTCTCTGTGGTTCCCCTACCTCATTTGTGTCTCTTTCTCTCTGGTTCCCCTACCTAATCTCTCTCCCTCTCTTTTTTCTCTCTATTTCTCTCTGGGTCTCTCCTACCTAATGTCTCTCTCTCATCTCTCTCTCTCCTCTCTCTGTTTTACTGGGTCTCCTACCTAATGTCTCTCTCTCTCTCTGGTTCTGTTCTATTGCTGGGCCTATCTAGGACTGCTAGCTGCTGAAAGTAGGTATCCCCCTCGCTGTCACCCGACAGTGTGACATCATCATGACGTCATCCCTGCCTATTACGTCCCCCCCCCCTCCAGCCTGCTCATGGACCCCTTGTGGATGTGGCTCGGTCTCCATACTCTAAAACAGATTCCTCCCCTCTTCACCTCCCCCATGTCGCCTTCGGATCGGTCATGTCATGCCCCCCCTCCCCCCTCTCAAGGAGGACGAACTGAACTGATCGCCACGCACGTTCCCTTCGGTGCGTTCTATCCTCTCACTCCATGTACACTTGGTGTGTAAAGTCCCATCGCGGCAAAACGGCAATGTTTGATCCTGAACGTAGCATGGTCAGAGATGGGATTTGAAGACGTGTTTCTTGGTCGGCTGGATGGTGTACCTCGCCCCGTGAAACGGCTCCCTAAAACGCTGTTTTGAAACCGCTTTAAATCACACCCTCAGAGAATGTTGAATGAAAACGCTGCGAGCAGGTTGCCCTAGAAACGGCTGGCTGTGTCCAGTCTGCCAGACCCCGTTGTTCCTGCAAAACTAAGGATGTCAAGATAACTGTCATTGGATGTTTCTACAAATGTCTCTAACAAAAATAATGTATATTATTTAGGACATAAAAAGAGCTGGACTTTTATGTAGGACCAAATTATGGATATTGAAAAATGAATAGGCTCATTCATTAAGTGCACACCTTCATGCATAAATGACACATGGAATGCTAAATAAAATGGCAAAATAAATGTACTTTATTATTTGGCATTTAATTTATTCAGTTATTCAGTATGAAAATGAAATTTGTCAATCAAACATTAGTAGCCTACTAATGTTTGATAAATAGGCGCTGGCGGTCGTTAACACACATTTAGCAATTCAAACGTTTTCCTTTGTGTTCGCCTGTTATCGGTGGAAAGAAACACAAGTTTAACCATTTGCACGACGGACGTGAATAGCAGATGCAATCAGGCGAACAATTGTCAGTGTAGGTGTCCTTGACGTCATCCTTTGTCAAGCTGCTATTCAGTGTAGAGTCGTGCATAAACGATATAGATTTGTTAGCCGCTAGGTTAAGCGCAAACATGTTCCAAATTGTTGGTGGCACACGAGTTGACATATGTCTCCGATGAAGTGGCTAATTGATCCAAATGTTCATGTTAAAGCATGCTTTTGCTCGACGGAGAAATCTCCGTCAACTACCACCAACTTTCCGCCAAAACAAACTCACTATTGCGGACAGTCCAGCCACCACGAAGCATAGTCGCGCCAGTTTGACTGTAACGTCTGAATGTCCGCTTCCACTGTTACTCACCTCCCATTCGTTCATATTATATAAGATAAGAAATATGGTAAGAAATATAAATAATTCAAAGTCAGCTATTTATTTTTTGCCTGTCCTTAAAATCATTAAAATAATTTTGTATGACGCCTCAATGCAACTTAATGTAGGCCTATTGCTATTGAATTAGTGGATGCATAATTATTTAAAGTTACCCCAGCTTTTTTGTAATTCATCACTCATTAGTCTGTTTATTTAAACTTTAATGTGTGCATGAATTGAATTATTTATAAATATGGCATGTTTGGTCTTTCATAGACCTACAGCATATGTAATGCATTTTAGACAAGACAACATTTGGGGTATTTTCAAACAACATCTGACTTTGATTTTGCTTTGGACTCTGATTAAGTCTTATCTCAGAACCCAGAAGTCTGTTTCTCTCTCTCTCTCTCTTAGTCAGAACATCAGGGGGGAAATCACTGATTCTCCGGGGCAGAATCTAGCGGGGCCGGCTTAACTTCAAGCCCTGCTTTTATTTTTATTTTTTTGAAAGAAGTGTTGAATGGTTTACGTGACGCGCGCGCTTTGTAAATCACCGCTCGCGGCAACACGATTCCTCAAAAGATACCGGGAGAGAGAGAACGTGTGATGCCCGTTCAAAACATTTACACACAATCCACCCCTGCCTGACTTACTCTAAAGAATGATTTGTGGGACTCTGACTAACTCATCGTTTGTGTCATATCCATACGTGCGCTTTTGATGTGGTGCTTAAATGCGACTGTCTCTAATCTCTCATATTGATGGGCTGTTACCCTTGTTGTCTCTCCGTTGGTTTCGCTGCATGTGCTGGCGATGCAGCAGGTACTCTGAGCTGTTACGAATACTGTCTGTTCTGTTGACCGTGTTGTTTGCGTGTGAATGTGTGTGTGTGCATTTTCAGTGTGCGTGTGTTCACATGGGTGCGTGTACAAGTGTGCATTTCAGTATGTGTGGACACGTGCATTTAGTGTGTGTGAATATGTGTGTATTTTCAGTGTGTCTGCGTCCGTGATTGTATGCATTTACTGTGTGTGTGTGTCTGTCAGTTGGGTCTGTGTGAGTGCATGTGTCAGTGACTGTCAATTTTTTTGATTGTATGCATAACTATTTGGGTGTACATGTGTATGTACGTATTTATTTCGGTGATGATAAACTAAGTTACTTGCAAAGATGTTATTTTGATTAAGTGGCTAAATGAATATAAACAGCCTGAATGGGTGTGTTGTGTCTCTGTTTGTAAATATTTAAAGTGTCAGTATGTATATAGTTATATAAAGTGTCACTGTGTGTGTGTGTGTGTGTGTGTGTGTGTGTGTGCGTGCATAACCTGTGTGTGTGTGTGTGTGTGTGTGTGTCTCCATAGGGGCAGTGTCTCAGGTGCTGGACAGTCTAGAGGAGATCCATGCGCTGACCGACTGCAGTGAGAAAGATCTGGATTTCCTACACAGTGTCTTCCAGGACCAGCACCTGCACACACTGCTGGACGTGAGTGACACACACACACACACACACCAGCTGCAGTTACACAGCACCTCCACTGGGAGGCGACTGGAGCTTCACAAACAGCACGTCAAGCTTCCCAAGCAGACACAGAAGGAGGTCCTAGGAGCTGGAACTGTCAGCCTTGAGACTGATTTGGATCCATTGTGTGTGTGTGTGTGTTTCAGCTCTATGATAAGATCAACTCCAGGTCGTCCCCACAGATCAGGAACCCTCCCAGCGACGGAGTCCAGAGAGCCAAAGAGGTGAGAGCTGTGGGAGGGGGGTGCGGGGAGGGTGGTGGGGGGAGGGCGGTGGGGGGAGGGCGGTGGGGGGAGGGCGGTGGGGGGAGGAGGGCCAAGCTGTGTGGGACAGCTTCAGGGTCTAATATGCTGGAGAACACTGTCTCTGTCTTTCACACAGTTATCTCTCTGTCTCACTGTCTGGGTCTCTCTCTCTCTTTGTCTCTGTGCCTGTCTGGGTCTCTCTCTCTCTTTGTCTCTGTGCCTGTCTTTTTCACCCTTTCTCTCTCCCCCTCTCCCTCCCCAGGTACTGGAGACCATCTCATGTTACCCAGAGAACATGGAGGCAAAGGAGCTGAGGAGGATCTTGACACAACCCCACTTCATGGTACACACACACACACATCTCACACACACACACACACACATCTCACACACACACACACTAACCACACACACCTCCACCTCACACACACACACACACATCTCACACACACACACACACACACACACACATCACATACACACACACACATCTCACACACACACACACACATCACACACACACACACACACACACATCTCACACACACACACACACACACACATCTCACACACACACACACACACATCTCACACACACACATCTCACACACACACATCTCACACACACACAAACCACACACACCTCCACCTCCCACACACACACCTGCAGGCATGTTCAGTCCTTTCACAGCAAAGCTCCCTCTACCTTGACAAAGCTGCTTAGCATCTTAACATGTCCAGAACTGACCACCTTGGAGAGAGGAGGGAGGGGAGGGGAGGGGGAGAGAGGGAGAGAGAGATGAGGTCACAGGAAGGGAGGGAGAGCTGTCCAGTGTGTCCTCGTGTCCCAGGAGCAGGCAGGAGGTGGGAGAGACGTCAGGAGAGGAGGAATGAAAGATCTCTGGTAAGGGACGGGACTGACTGGGAGATCAGAGTGACTGAATTCAACAAAATCCTTTTTTTTCTGATGGAAATCTGATCTGTGTTTTTGCCTGAAGCTTGTGAATGTAAATATCACACTCTTCTTTGCGAATGGTGTGAAGACAATCGTAGGGAAGAATTTGTAGGAAAGCAGGGAGAGAGTGTGGGAGGAGGAAACCAGTCTTCTGTGTCTCTTGTCTAGTGTTGACACTTTCTACGAAGGGATTGTTGAACACTTGACTGCCACCAAAATGACTTCCCACCCTAGCTAGCTTCGCCTGGAGAGGGAAAACCCTCTTACCAGTTCCTGTCTAGACACTTCAATGTTCCATACTTGAATCCAGCAACGTTTTCAATCCTTTTGTGTTTTGTTCGTAGGAAGACAAATTGTCCATTTAAAACTGGTAAGGTATTGTAGTGTAAATGACGTTGTATTTGACCCAGTTGGAGTTGTGAGGAAGTTTACAGTCTTGTGGTCTGCTGTGCTGCCGTCACAATCAGTGGTGGCAGAAAGAGGATTAGTGTAAGCCTAGCTCTCTGTCTAATGACCTCCCATGACTTCACACCCACAAACACACCCACACCAACACGCCCAAACACCCCCCCACACACACACACACACACCACCACACACACACAACTCTCTAAACCTGTCTCACTGATGAAGTACCCTTTCACTCTATAGTACTGTACTCTAAACATATTTGTATATATTGTGTGTCTGTCTGTGTGTGTCTCTGTGTGTGTGTGTGTGTGTCTCTCTCTCTGTGTGTGTGTCCCAGGCCTTGCTGCAGACCCACGATGTAGTGGCCCATGAGGTGTACAGCGACGAGGCCCTGAGAGTGACCCCGCCCCCCACCTCGCCCTACCTGAACGGAGACTCCCCTGAGAGCACCAGCGGAGACATGGACCTGGAGAACGTGACCCGTGTGCGCCTCGTGCAGTTCCAGAAGAACACAGACGAGCCCATGGGCATCACGCTCAAGATGAACGAGCTCAACCACTGCATCGTGGCCCGCATCATGCACGGAGGCATGATCCACAGACAAGGTGCACACACACACACACACACGCGTGTGGAGAGGGAGAGAGACAGGTCATACTTGACCCCAAACATAGCAATTTCTACACACACACACACACACACACGTGTATCTGTCCAAGTGTATAGAGAGAGAGAGAGAGAGAGAGAGAGAGAGAGAGAGAGAGAGAGAGAGAGAGAGAGAGAGAGAGAACATGTGGAGACAGAACATGTGGAGACAGAGAGTGTGAGATCTCAGCTCCATTTACATTTAGTCATTTAGCAGACGCTTTTATCCACAGCGACTTAGTCAGTACAGGGACATTCCCCCCGAGGCAAGTAGGGTGAAGTGCCTTGCCCAAGGACACAACGTCATTTGGCACGGCCATAATCGAACCAGCAACCTTCGGATTACTGGCACAGTTTGCTAACCGCACAGCCACCTGACACCCCCACTACTCCACCCACTGCCGTTCCTCACACACACTCTCCCCCCCCCCTCCTCAGGAACGCTGCACGTGGGAGACGAGATCCGGGAGATCAACGGCATCAGCGTAGCCAATCAGACGGTGGAGCAGCTTCAGAAGATGCTGGTGCGTCAGCCAATCACATTTTCTCATGTCTGTTGCTGTCCAATGAGAGCGTCGGATTCTAGATTGCCTTCCTATCGGCTTCCATAAGTTACGCTACATCCGATTGTCTGTTCCCTCATTGCGACTTCCTGGTGTGCACCATGTGACTTCCTGGTGTGCACCATGTGACTTCCTGGTGTGCACCATTTGACTTCCTGGTGTGTACCATGTGACTTCCTGGTGTTCTGTTTTCTGCCCCACAGAGAGAGATGAGAGGAAGCATCACTTTCAAGATCGTACCGAGTTACAGGTCACAGTCCATGTCCTGTGAGGTGAGGAACACGCACACACGCACGCACACACACACTTATATTCTTCAATGGATTTTCAGATTGCTTTAGAATGTTCGGCTCAGCTGACTCAAGATGACTCAAGTTTTTATTTCTCCACTCTTTACGTTTCTAATTGCAGAAAGAGTCACCTGACTTGTCCAGACAGTCGCCAGCCAATGGCCACGCCAGCGTCACCAGCTCAATCTTGGTAAGGGTTGTTGGGTTGTTTATCAGTACTTGAGTTTTCTTGTTGATTTTCTGTACTGCTCTCCCATTGGTCAGACCAGGGGCCAGTTGCATACATTTAGTTTTGGCCTTAGACGGTCTTAAATGATCAGGTTAGACTAGTGTAGATACGCCTGTTACATAAATATTAAGACTGACTTAATTAGCAGTAGGAAAGTTAATACACCTATAAATCTAGTGACACCAGCGAAGTGTCTTATTTCACCCATAATGCATTGCGCAACTGGAGATCTCAGTCAGTCTTCCATTAGACACTCATAGGGAAGCTTTATGCAACAGGAAACTGGTCCTAGTTTTCAAACAGTCTTGTTGTTCCCCAGGATCTGCCGTCAACCATCCAGCCTAAAGGACGACAGGTGAGGACCCCACCCCCTGCTCCCTCCCTCCCTCCCTCCTCCTTCCACCGTTTGGCTACGACTGGGTGTCCCTCTCTCCACTTCCATCATGTCCTTGAGAGTGTTTGTGTGTGAGAAAAGGACAGGGAGGGAGGTAGATAGAGGGGGAGATGGAGGGAGGTAGAGAGGGAGGTAGAGTGTGTGTGTGTGAGAAAGAGAGGGGGAGAGTATGAGAGGAAGTGTATGTGAGAGAAAGAGAGGGGGAGAGTGTGAGAGGAAGTGTGTGTGTGTGTGCGCGCCAGTGTTTTACAACGTGTGTATTTCTCCGTCTGTGGACAGTGGTCCTTCATCTTCTCCAGCATGTCACACCAGCCCCGCCTCTTCCCTCGACCAATGACCTCTGCCCTGTGATCTGTGATGTCACCCCCCTCCCTCCCTCCCACACACACACACACACACACACACTTTCACCAGCAGCACCCCAGCTCTGGCTGCCCCCCCCTGCCTCCCCCTCCCCTCTCCTCTGTCAATGTCCTGTCTGTTTTCTACTGCATGATGTGTGTGTGTGATGCTTCCAACCCTTTAGATCTCCAGACCTCCTATCAAGGACAAAATGTCCATCAAGGTAAGACCCCCCCAAATGGACCCCCTCCCCCCCAGTAGTAGTAGCCCCCCCCCCCCTCCCCCATCACTGTGGTCGTGGGTGGAGTTCATGCTAGCCAGGCCTCGACTCTTCAAGCTACGCGACGCATCACACTCGTTTGTGACGAGTCTCGTTTTGTTGCGGGTCGCCACGACGGGCCCCAAACCCCCACCGTGTTTTAAATGGTAGCTCTCTCGCTTGCTCTCGCTCTTTCTCTCTCTCTCTCTCTCTCGTGCTCTCTCTCTCTGTCGTGCTCTCTCTCTCTCTCGTGCTCTCTTGCTCTCTCTCTCTCTCACTCTTGCTCTCTCTCTCTCTTGCTCTCTCTTGCTCTCTGTCTCTCTCTCTCTAACAGTTTTGCTGTCTTCTTCCATTTCCTTTGCATCTGTGCTTCTTGTTTGCTGATGGCAGCGGTCCATGTTCAGCCATTTGACCAGTTCCAGGCTTTGAGTATCTCTCATCAGCCACCTGACCAACCACAGCTGTCACTGTTTCCTCTCATATTAGCTCCTTGACCAATCATTGCACCCCCCCCCTTAACTCAAATCAACAGTTCAACCAATCACAATCCCTGTACCCCCTCCCATCCCCATCCCCCAAAACCCGACTCAACCAACCTTGCTACTCTCCCCCCCCCCCCCCCCCCCCCCCCCGCACCCCCTCCCCTCCCAGATCTACGTGCGTGCCCAGTTTGAGTACGACCCCGCCAAGGACGACCTCATCCCCTGCAAGGAGGCAGGCATCCGTTTCCGGGTGGGCGACATCATCCAGATCATCTCCAAGGACGACCACAACTGGTGGCAGGGGAAGCTGGAGAACACCAAGAACGGCACGGCCGGACTCATCCCCTCCCCAGAGCTGCAGGAGTGGTGAGGAGAGAGCACACACACACACACACACACACGAACACGCTCACTCAAATGCACACTCACACACACATAAATGTCTTTAGTCAGAGCCCCAGTAATGCAGGAGGCCTGTAAGGGGCAGACGCCTCTCTGCTCCAGTGTGAAAGGCTGTAATGAGGGCCTTGAGTGTCGCACTGACTGACCTGACTAAACCCTGCCCTGGGCTCTCCTGCCCTGGGCTCTCCTGCCCTGGGCTCTCCTGCCCTGGGCTCTCCTGTCCTGGGCTCTCCTGTCCTGGGCTCTCCTGTCCTGGGCTCTCCTGTCCTGGGCTCTCCTGCCCTGGGCTCTCCTGCCCTGGGCTCTCCTGCCCTGGGCTCTCCTGTCCTGGGCTCTCCTGCCCTGGGCTCTCCTGTCCTGGGCTCTCCTGCCCTGGGCTCTCCTGTCCTGGGCTCTCCTGTCCTGGGCTCTCCTGCCCTGGGCTCTCCTGCCCTGGGCTCTCCTGCCCTGGGCTCTCCTGCCCTGGGCTCTCCTGCCCTGGGCTCTCCTGTCCTGGGCTCTCCTATCAGGACTCACAGCTTCAAATGTAGTCAGAGCTGAAGGCAGGATTTTTCTCTGTGTGTTAATGCTGCTCTGTGTGTGTGTGTGTGTGTGTGTGTTAATGCTGCTGTGTGTGTGTTTTCTCTGCAGGCGAGTGGCGTGTATAGCCATGGAGAAGACCAAACAGGAGCAGCAGGCCAGCTGTACCTGGTTTGGAAAGAAGAAGAAACAGTACAAAGACAAGTATCTGGCCAAGCACAACGCAGGTACACACACACACACACACACACACACAACCAAAGCTTAAGTATACTCTGGCTCTGCCAATCTTTGGTGGGAAACATTAACATGTATGTTCCCATTGTCAAACAAAGGTGCACTAGCAGTATGTCGCTAATGCTGTTTTCACACCAAACGCGAAGGGAATTATTCGCTTTTATTTAAAAGAAAAGACGCGAATAGTAAGTGAGGTGTGTTTGCTGTGGGACGTGTGTGTGATTACAGAGAGGAGAATTAGGAGGTGTTGGACATGCCTGACCTCGTCAGGTCCTTAGCCTAGCTTTACGCTCTGGTTAGTGGGTTGGATTAGCGCATTAGCTTGGTTCCCAGGTCAGATTATCAGTCTGAGGCTGACCCAGAATCTAGGCTAACGCGCTAAGATAGCCGTTTATATTAGCTAATCGACTCAGAGATGCTAAGTTGCTAGGCTAACACATTCCAGACGCTACACGCGCTGCACACACTCTGACAAACTGATATAGTCGTCTTGTAAAAACGGTTGTGATGTGACCGTGTTGTGTGTCCTGTAAGATGACCGTCTCCACGTTTCTCTTTAACAAACTACAAGTGCTTAGGATGTAAACAAAACCCGCGTTTTACAGCGTGCTAGCTGTGTTCCTGTCTGTCTGTGCCAATGTTTCTAACACATGCTTGTTCCAGACCAGACCTCGCCTCTCCTCTCTCCCTGCCAGCTCCTCTCTAACACGTCTGCTAGATGTTGACTAAACGTTACCTGTCTAACCCTGCTGGGATTGAAAATCCCTCAGTCCTGCCAGAGAAATGTTTAAATATCGATTTTGTTGAGTCTCTTTTTTTCCGTTTCTGTTACGATGTCCTATATTAACCCTTCCCCTCCCCTCCCTCTGTCCATTTTTCATGCTGTCTCTTACCCAAATGGCTTGGCTGCATGTAAGTAACTCCTACAGTCGCTCTCCCGTGCCTCTGTGTGTTGTGCCTCTCTTTACGTCTAGATTTAGGTTTTGCTGATGTAAGATTGTTGCAGTTAGTTTCTGTAGCCAGGCATTCCGTACAAAATAACTTATTTTGGTATCTTCTTTTGGGGGGGAAAAATAATACTTTGTCCTCCAGTATTTCCTGCGAGCATCGCATCGCATCCCTCCCACCCTCCCTATGACCTGTGCCTGGCGTACTCAGAAGACTCAAACTTCTTCTCCTTTTCTCCAGTTTTCGACCAACTAGACCTGGTCACGTATGAGGAGGTGGTGAAGTTGCCAGCATTCAAGAGGAAAACCCTGGTGCTGTTGGGTATGTAGTCTCCCCACCTCCCTCTCTCCATCTCCCCACCTCCCTCTCCCCACCTCCATCTCCCCACCTCCCTCTCTCCATCTCCCCACCTCCCTCTCCCCACCTCCATCTCCCCACCTCCCTCTCCCCACCTCCCTCTCCCCACCTCCCTCTCCCCACCTCCCCCCACCTCCCCCCACCTCCCTCCACCTCCCTCTCCCCACCTCCCTCTCCCCACCTCCCTCTCCCCACCTCCCTCTCCCCACCTCCATCTCCCCACCTCCCTCTCCCCACCTCCCTCTCCCCACCTCCCCCTACCTCCCTCTCCCCACCTCCCTCTCCCCACCTCCCCCTACCTCCCTCCCCCTACCTCCCTCTCCCCACCTCCCTCTCCCCACCTCCCTCTCCTCACCTCCCCCTACCTCCCTCTCCCCACCTCTCCCCACCTCCCCCTACCTCCCTCTCCCCACCTCCCCCTACCTCCCTCTCCCCACCTCCCCCTACCTCCCTCTCCCCACCTCCCTCCCCCTACCTCCCTCTCCCCACTTCCCTCTCCCCACCTCCCTCTCCCCACCTCCATCTCCCCACCTCCCCCTACCTCCCTCTCCCCACGCTCTGCACCTCGGTTCAGCGGTAGAAACAGCAGGGTGGCCCACAGGCTGCTTAACAGATCCCCTCTCTCCCACAGCATGCAGAATGGGAAGGGGGGTCACACGTACAGGCGTGTTTAAAAAAAATCTACAATGCGCTTTGTCAAGTCTGCTTGTCGCACAGGGACACTTTGCATCAACCCTCACAAATGACCTCTCTTCTCTCTCTCTCTCCCTCTCTCTCTCCCTCCCTCTCTCTCCCTCTCTCTCTC
The DNA here is from genome assembly GCF_038355195.1 of Osmerus mordax. NCBI lineage: Eukaryota > Metazoa > Chordata > Actinopteri > Osmeriformes > Osmeridae > Osmerus > Osmerus mordax. Next base: position 1,763,396 of record NC_090071.1, on the reverse strand, counting down.
CCCCTCTCCCTCTCTTTCCCTCCAGGAGCCCATGGAGTTGGCAGGAGACACATTAAGAACACACTCATCACCAAGCACCCAGACCGCTTTGCCTACCCCATCCCGCGTAAGACACCAAACCACACACACACACACACACACACACACACTCAACACGCACACCACACACACACAAACACCTTCTCCACAACCTGTCCCAAGATCACAGCACTTTCAAATCACCCTCGCCAATGTTTCTCTCTCCTCCCCCCCAGACACCACTCGGCCGCCCAAGAAAGATGAGGAGAACGGGAAGAACTACTACTTTGTGTCCCATGACCAGATGATGCAGGACATCAGCAACAACGACTACCTGGAGTACGGCAGCCACGAGGACGCCATGTACGGCACCCGGCTGGAGACCATCCGCCAGATCCACGCCCAGGGCATGATCTCCATCTTGGATGTGGAGCCCCAGGTGGGTGCAGGGGCGGGGGGACCGCTTCCTTGCTGTGGTCTGGAGGGTGTGTTAGGTTTGTATCCCGGCTCAGCTCACACGCGTCTCCTCTCTCTCTCTTCCAGGCCCTGAAGATCCTGAGGACGGCGGAGTTCGCTCCGTACGTGGTGTTCATCGCCGCGCCGACCATCACCCCCGGGATGAACGAGGTCAGAGACCAACCCAACACTCACTCCCCCGCTCCTCTCTCTCCTCCTCCTCTCTCTCCTCCCCTCGCGTGCGCTCACTTTTCAGAAACACCATTCACTCATCTACTCTGTTTGAACTGTCCGTGTGGTGGCTTGCTGGTGGTTGGCTGTGCTGTGTGTGTATTCCACTGCACGTGGCTCTGTGTGTGTATTCCACTGCACGTGGCTCTGTGTGTATATTCCACTGCACGTGGCTCTGTGTGTGTATTCCACTGCACGTGGCTCTGTGTGTGCTTGCATGTTGATTCTCTCTGGCATGCCCTCTCTCATTGCTCTCAAGCTTCCAAAATGGTGCAGGAAACTGCCTGTAAGTACTGGACCCACCTGTATAGGCCCTGTAGATTAGCACAGGCGTGCGTGTACATGTGTTTACATTCACCTCGTGTTTCCAGCGTTGTATCCAGTGTTGGTGTGCACCTGTTGATGGGTTGAACGAGTCCCCTTAGTTAGGATCATGTAGGCTTTGTTGTGGCAGTACTAGTGTGTGTGTGTGTGTGGATGTTACCTGCACAGGTGTGTGGTTGTGCCTCCTTCCCCCCAACATCCCCCAACCTCACCTCCTTGGGCGACATCCTCACTTTGGTTCTTTTTCTCTTTTCTACCCCTCCCTCTTTTCTCTCGTTCTCTCTCCCCCCTCCAGGATGACTCCCTCCAGAGGCTCCAGAAGGAGTCCGAGACTCTGCAGAAGACCTACGCCCACTACTTCGACCAGACCATCATCAACAACGAGATCGACGACACCATCCGTCACCTGGAGGAGGCAGTGGACCTGGTCTGCACCACCGCCCAGTGGGTCCCCGTGTCCTGGGTCTACTAACGCCCCCGCCCCCCACCCCACCCCCCGCCCCCGACCCCCAAACCACTCCTGAACTTCAATCATCGTTATCCTTTCTGTTTTCGGGGGAGCGGGAACCATTCCTGTGAACTTCTTTGTGTCTTGAAAAATAAGAAGAACTAGATGAAGAAGATACGGCCTCGGCAAACCTACTTCCTCCCTCGAGACTTCAGCCATTCCTCCCCCTGCCTCCCCCCTTCCAACTGCCTCCACGGCACATCATAGTGTGTGTGTGTGTGTGTATATATATATATACATATATATATATAATAGAAAATAATGAATATGGTCATGTCCTTATAGTCGAAGACAGGAGGGGTGATATTGTAGACATTTTATACTTTTTGTTTTTTGTAATCGTTTGAGAGACTGAGTCTCGTAGATGCGATAGTGAGCATGGGTGGAGAGACAGTGGGGTCCGTCCGGGTGTCTGTGTGTGTGTGTTTACCTCCTACTGCATTTCCTGTGGTCCCGTGCCCTTTGACCCCCTAATCACCTACTTTCTCTCTATCCCTCCTTACGTGATCCTTCTTTCTATCTATCTCTTTCCCCTTCTTCTTTTCTCTCCCTCGCTTTCTCTCTCCCTCTTTTCTCTCGAACTGTCTGAGACTTTTCGAATCAGAATGGCGACGTACTTCCAAGGACAGTTTCACACCTGTCGTTTGTCGTAGTGGCAACAAATGCACAAGTTGATGGATAAGCACAGAAAACTCGACAGCGACTCCCCCCCCCCCCCCCCCTCCTCCATATTTATTACAGCACCCTTGTTTATACCTGTCAATCAATTGTTGTTGAAGGAGCATACATGTACCCTAGCTGAGAACCCTGGGTGACAAACCTGGCCCCCAGGTTCTCCAGAAGAGGCTCTGCGTATCCAACCTTGTCCTCTAGTACCGTACTGTGTGCCCTCCCTGGTTCTGTAGCCCTGCTCTATTTGTTTACATATCAGTTTGCACAAAGGACTATGTAGAGGACACTTCCTGTCTCCTCTCACTCTCTCTCCACCCATCTGTCTCTCTCTTTCTCTTGTTGCTGTTCTCTTACTGCGCCTCTCTCTGCCTTTTATTTCTCTCTGTCTTTCTATCTCTGTCTTTCTCTGTCTGTCTTTCTCTGTCTTTCTCTTTGTTTTAACCCCCCCACCACCACCACCACACCCCAGCTAAGATCTTTCCATGTGTCTGACGTGAGTTGTGACTCACAGACGTGGACATGTGTCCAGTGCATGTTCATCGATGACGAAAGCACTGACGAGGACACCAGGCAACCTGGGTCTTGGGACTGGAGCATATACGAAAAAAATAATAATGATAAAAAAAAGAAAATAATAATAATATGTGAAAAGAAAACAGCTAAGAAAGACTTGATCGATAGCGTGCTGGGGAGTAGAAGACTGTCCCAGCTATGCACACCCCCAGCGCCAACGACAGATCTCCTCGTTGGAACATTTCTATCAAGCCCCGCCCCCTTCCTACACTCCTTAATAGTGAGATGTGTCTGTGAATCATCCTCATTTGATTGGTCGTGGGGAACATCGGCGCGGGTGGGGATGTGAAGTAGGACAATCCAATTCTGGTGCCACCGGTCCAGACCAGCGTCGTCCTACGAGAGTATTACTGTTTTCAGTTTCAACGGAAGGAGTTGGGTCCATGCAGATTTTTATTGTGTGTAAATGTTTCAATGGTGCGTACGTCATACGAGTGATTACGAAGAGCCAGTGTGTGTATAATAATCCTTAAAAAGAGCTCATAATGTGACATGAAATGAACATGATACTTTAGGTGAGGGGGGGGATATGACTTAGCCACCTCCCTGTCGTAAGCAGGACGTGAAGTCGGTCTTAAACAGGCGTCTCAACTGGAGCGGCAAAAATGTGTTGTCACTGCTCGCGGCAGCACAGCGTGAGGTTAATGTCATGATGCCTTGAGTAAAGTGTTACCATTTAAAAGTCCTGTGTAAATTTCCTCTGCAAATGACAAAAGCAGCTCTTCGGTATGAAATGTTCTTTTGTTCTCATTTTTTAAAAATATATTTCCTTTTAAGTGTTGACAAAGTACACCGCCTCTTGATTCTCTCTTTTGAAGATGACGTTGACTCCTGAAGGTGTGAGGGTGCGTGAGGGTTGTGGTTGGTGCCACGGTACGAGAACGTGCATGTGTTTAGTTTCCTCTAAGATGCCGTTTTCTCAAAAGCCAGCAGATGGCAGTAACTTCACAATTGCAATATTAGGCCCAGATCATGATTAGTGACCAACACAGGACTACGATTTGGGGGTTAGTGATTATGTTAGGGGCTAGTATGTACTGTTCATAGTCACATCCCAAATTATCAAATCAATACCATTCCAGATGGCCTTTATTTGTCAATGGTGTATTTAGTTTGTACAATACTGTAACTATGGTACCATCTCTGCCGACATGTTGTTGACAGCGCTAACAGACCCTGGTAGTAATTCATTAAGTTAGAATAAACAGGTTTGTTTCTGATATTTTTTTTGGTATGTATGCTTTATTGCGAGATAGTTGCAGTATTAGAGGGACATGAAATGAAAAGGAGGGGGCGGGGGGGGGGGGGCATGTAGGAAATGGCCCCAGCTGGAATCGAACCCAGACCCCTGCAGTAAATCCTTAGGCTACACCCTCTTACCTGGTGAGCCATCGATCAAGAGGGTTTTAATATTTTGGGATTTCTGGCTCACATTTCATGGAGATGAAGATAATTAAAGAGAGACTACCATCCGGAAGGGGGTTGTGGATTTTGGATTAAGGGCTGTCTGCATAGCGGCCTTGTGGAGGATATTCTCATGTTTATGCTCAAACTCAAGTACGCACAAGTCATTAGATGGGATTTGAGTAAATAAAACATAGTTTGGAGAATATATTACATCGCGCCTCGAGCAATTCGTGTTCAATTGAAACAATCGTGATCGCTACAATCGTCATCGACGTGGTGGGTTGTCACGGCTCCTTGATCTGTCGATTTCTGTCAGTCAACTTGAGTTGTCATTTATTATTGGTAAGACCTGACTGGGTGCATGTTGGGCAGGATTTCTGCCTTATTTTACGCTCAGATTCTGAAAACTCATGGATTTAAAAAAACTTTTGGACCTTTAAAGTCAGAAATATATAACAAGCTTTGGGACACCTGAAACAGGAAAGGAAAAAAGTGCTTTCTACTGACCAAGTAGAAATGTTATCTCAATACTCGGACAAGGATTTGTGTGCGTACTTTGCCTCGGATGAAAGTCTAGACCAGTGGTTCTCAACCCTGGTCCTCAAGAACCCCCTGTCCTGCATGTTTTAGATGTTTCCCTGCTCCAACATATATAATTCAAATGAATGGTCATAAGCAGGCTTCTACAGAGCTGGATAATGACCCATTCATTTGAACCAAGTGTGTTGGAGCAGGGAAACATCTAAAACATTCAGGACAGGGGGTACTTGAGGACCAGGGTTGAGAACCACTGGTCTAGATTATGTGCAGGTAACGACTGATGTTAAACCACCACGCTTTGTGAACATCTATACCTGTACCGAACAATTCTGAAACCAATGATTCCATTACTCCCCAACATATTACCCCTTTATAAGAATCAAAAGGGCAGTAGAATATGGAGGGTTTTAAACACCCAATAAAGTAAATGTTGGTATTGAATTGAAGGCTAGGTTACTGTGCCCCTGGTAGTCTTCATGATTCTGTTAAAAGTTCAAAAGGAAGAAAAGGGTGGAATATTGGCTGTATCCTGTTATACAACAAGAATCCGCTACATAGAAATATAAAGAAAGCATATATGTAGTCAATAACGGTGTCAAGGCTCATTTCTATCCAAAGGTAGGTTGTTACTGAGAGAGAGTCCACAAAAGGAGACTTTGCGACATGAACAAGAATGCTGGAAAGTAATTAAGGTACAATGTGCATTCAAGAGCAGGGTGGCCCAGGTGGTATTGGGATCAAGACTGAAGACATTTTGACTAAAGGCCTTTTTCCTTTTTTTTTTTTTAAGCCTTGCAGTGTGTTTACAAAGCAGTCGTTTCGAGAAGTAAACTGTTTTGTCCTAATACCCATATTAGTTAATGTGCCAGAAAGAGATTTTTTATGTCCCAATACATGGTACTGTACGGCAGTGGCGATTTTAGACCCATTTTTAGGGGTGCTCAAGCACCCTTAAATTTCATCTCAGCACCCATAATTTTTTTTTAATATATATTGTTTATTATCATTTGATGCTGGTAGTTCATGAAGAAAGGGACATCCTTAGTTTTTTCATTCATTCAATATTTTGCATAATTTACATTTAGTCATTTAGCAGACGCTCTTATCCAGAGCGACTTACAGTAAGTACAGGGACATTCCCCCGAGGCAAGTAGGGTGAAGTGCCTTGCCCAAGGACACATTTTTCCCGGCCGTAATTGAACCGGCAACCTTCTGATTACCAGCCGATTCCTTAACCGCTCAGCCACCTGAATCCCCGCATAAGAATACATAAATGTATTAATCGTTATTCAGTGAAATAAGGGATTTATATTAGCAAGAGGGTTTAGCACTATTTACAATGCACTGTATTCATGTCACATTTTAATTGGGGGCTGAGCACCCCTAAAGGTGTGATCCTAGAATCGCCGCTGCTCTACGGTATGCAAACAATTCCAAGCCGTCTTACACATCCGGCTGGACTTCGCAGCACTTTGATTCTGACTCACACTCTGGCTGCGGTAGAGGTGGAGACAGCGATGATGGAACGATGCGTGACAGTTCGAGACTCTTATATTTTAAGTAGTCTAGCCCATTTGTATGCATGCAGCAATAGGCTACTTTGTAAGGGCAGCTGCAGTAAACGTTAAAGTAGGCCTATGCGAATTGGGACACAGCTAAGTTTGTTATCTCACCTTCTCAGTTACACCTGTTCTCACCATGGCATACATCTTTGGACCCATAATTCAACATTTTATGCAAACAAGAACCACACCCCTCTTACCTGTGAAGGTAACACAAGAGAACGCTGTTCACCGTGGCTCAATAAAAGGTGACAAAAGGGACATGAATCAAACTGAAAGCTAATTTGAAACCTTCCCCCAAACACGGTGGCACATTTCAGCCGTCTCTCAATTAGGCTACAGCTCAGCGGGACATAAATTAATATGTCAAAATGTTGACTCAGACCCTGCGGCGAAGGCTGTTTCCATCAGTTTTCTGGAGTGGACTGGTGTTGGTTGACTGATGTTCCAACTCCGAGGAGGAGCGTAGCAGGTTCGACTGCCAGGGTGGATACCAGCTGGAACTGGTAGCCTAGGTACCGTACGGGGCTATTCTACGGTCCTCCCCCGAGAGTAAATCAACTGCAGCTGGTGGCAGGACTGTATGTAGGTCAGAAAGCACGGAACTGAAAAGCAATTGCTACTTTTGCGATTGATTGAAAACAAAAATAACTTTGCCAGTCCAGAAAAATCCTGGATGTTTGCAAGTTGCGCACATTCCCAGGTAGGCTATCAGGGTGAGAGGCAGCATCATATGAAGGATTTGAAAAGAAAAGGTTGTGAATTATTTAGCTGGCCTTGACAATCTATTGCCCAATTGTATTCTCTCCCCAGTCTAATTAACCGCAGGTGGTTTGATCTTGGGGTGTGTGCCTTACAACAGAAGCGTTCACAAGGACAGCCCTATGGCCTCACACAGTCCCTGTTTAAGACTGGACTGCTCCAAGGTTAGCTAAATGTTTATATAATTAGACTGTTTTCATATAGTGTCGTGCACAAAGTTAATTCGTTCATTCTGTTTTTAAATGTTTTCGTCTGTCGGTCGTTTTCAACATGTCCGTTCATCTCACCACTGCTAGCTGTGTGCCATCACATTACATTACATTTAGTCATTTAGCAGACGCTCTTATTCAGAGCGACTTACAGAAAGTACAGGGACATTCTCCCCGAGGCAAGTAGGGTGAAGTGCCTTGCCCAAGGACACAGCGTCAGTTGGCATGACCGGGAATCGAACTGGCAACCTTCGGATTACTAGCCCGATTCCCTCACCGCTCAGCCACCTGACATCCACGCTCCACCATCACGCTCGAGCTTCATGAAGTAGCAGTTTGATTCTCGTGGTTGTGTCATGACTGCGGACACGAGAGCTGCTACTGTACAGTACGATCTCCAGCCTGCACGGCCATCAGCCTCTTACAAAAGGCTTTTGTAGTGTATTTGTGTGTGAATGAGAGAGAGACACACACACACACACACACAGACAGACAGTGTCACAAATGAAATTATTAATTTTTTCATCAGTACACTGAGATACTCTGGCCTCAATGAAGTTGATTCAATTTGTGTTTTCATGAACAAGAAATACATCTTAGAAAGTAAAACAGACCTACAAAACATTCTGCATATAAAACGTCTCCATACTTACCAACTCTCAATTCATGATTTGGTCAAATAATAAGAGAAAGGATGTAACGACAGCCTGAGAAACTCGTACAAAGACGAACGTCAGAATATTTTCCTCCACCATCACTCCTAAAGAATGACAGAAGTCCTTGAGAAAAAGACACTGTTGCTATCTCTCTGAGTCTCTTGCGTCATCTAAATCATTCAGCCAGTACTGTCAAACAACAGTATTAATAAGTGAATTCCCCTAACGCATATGGTTACTGTGTACCTGCTTAAAACGTTTCCAAGAATCATTGAATATCTTGGATACACACAGTAATTGGAGAGTAATTTTGACTAGGTTCTCAATCTGAAGTTGGTCAGTGATTTCAATTGCATCATGATCATTGTATCCTTAGGTTGTTCATAGAGAATGTTTCTGAGATTGGTGCAAAAAAGACTTGTTCACATCATCAGAACTGGCAACAGCTACTAACTACACTCAATTCAGTCAGGAGTCATCTTTCATATTAAAAAAAATATATATATTTTTTGGACTGCTTGAGGTTCTAATTTACCTGGCGCCTCTCAAACCTTGAGGTCAAAACTCAGGCTGTGAAAACTTGCACGGAGACATTTTTGATTATAGATTAAATACTTGAAGTCCATCCAGCTATAACTCCTGTGCTAATATTAGAACGCGGTTGGAAGCTTTGTGTGGTTCTGAGCACTAGGCTTGTCTATGTATCTATACTACATGTATTTTGTTTGGACAGACATCAAAATAAACATTAGGGAAGGTATTAACATTACGAAAGAGAAGCATTTACTGTTCCACTTAGTTTTCTGCAAATGCAGGCAGTATTGTGGGTTAAATTGTCTACTAGGCTCTTTTTGAGACAAAAGCACTGCCTCTTCTAAAAGCAAGAGCTATTTCAAACTAGGGGAAAGTCTATAAATGCTGAAGACATCTTCAAGGCCAGAACTTGCCCATGGGACTGTGTAAAAAAATAAATAAAATAATAATATCCTGAGAAGATGTCTGCTCAGAATGCAAGCCTGTAACGTAGCCTCTTGTACACACTGAATACTTTTCCTTTCTCGTTGAGCCGTGGAACATTAACGCCACCTGTCCTTTAACATACGTGACCCTGAGCAGAAGCTGGTAAGAATGAACAAGCCACAAAGGAAGAGTAGTGTGAAGAGAGGCCTTTTAAAATCGTTGTTTAACCAGCCTTGTCCTCGAACATGTGCTTTCAAATAGATCAATTGGAATAGCTCTTCTCTGTTTTTGTGGGTGTGTTTAAAAAATAAATAAAAAAATTACTCTGAAATTTAGGTTCAGGGAAAGGCGTAGCAGTCGCCATTATATTTGAAACATATTTTTCTTTGTTTTGTATTTCTGGGGGGACAGCATTGGTGCTGATGCAACTGAGATGTTTAGTGGTCATTTTTTAAATTAAATCAGTTGGCGCACACTACTTACGCTGAGAATGTATAGTGAGTTCAGGACAACATAAATGCTATGTAGACCATAGCCTACATTTGCTCCCAAGGTGATCCAAAAAAACGCCATTAGTCTTCTGTGTGTCTCATTGAGGTTTTAAAGCTTACATTGCTTCACCAATTGGAGTTATTAGCATATAACATATCAAGGCCGTGGCCATGGAGTCAACATTGGGGGGGACGAAATTTGCTGGGGAGTCTGAGGGTCCCCCCCTGAAAACCTTTGGGCAGGGGCGTAGCCAAGACATTATTTCTGGGGGGGGGGCCAGCTCTGGCCAGTGTTTTATTGGGGGGGGGGGGCACTTGATTGTCAAAATCTACTATTTTAAAACTCACACACTGCATCACTCAGAGCAGCAGTTTTCTAACGGTATCCAGTGGTTAGCTGCTAGTCTCCATTGAAGCGCTGTCAGAATGCAGGTACGTTGGTTTGTGTCTTGCGCTGTTGATGGGGACGTGGCCCAACATGTTGCGAATATGGGGCTTGTAGCATAAGTGACAAATGCCAATACAAGACGACTTTATAAAAAAAGTCGTCACCGTCCGGGTGACGATTTTTTTTTTTTCTCTGACCAATTGGTGGCCGTGGCCCCCCCTGGCCACCAAGTGGCTACGCCCCTGCCTTTGGGTTGCCTGTCGTAGCACATTTATATTTTTATATCAATATATACATTTTTTCATGTCACGTGGGGGGCGCACGAGCATAAAATAAATAAATAAAAATCTCTGCGCTGCGAAGCGGTTTTCTCTTTTCTATCATTTCACTGTGTGGGGAATTGGCAAATTGGCGCCCCCTTCAGGCAGCTGCAGGCACCCCTGCTTGCTGAGAAGGTGCCGTGCACAGAAGCTGTGTGAAAAAAGGGGAGGGGACAGACAGCTCACCTGACTGGGTCTCCCAAATGGAACGGACAAGGGGGGGGAGTATTGCACTGTATAGTGCAATACTCTAAATTAGTGGGCTAAAGTCAGTTGCACCTCGACTTTCTTCCAAATAACGCACATTTCATTCATAATATTATAAATATAGGCCTAAAGTTCCTGCACATTTTTGTTTTTTTTTATTGTGTGAAAAAAAAGAAAAGAAGAAGAGGAGAAACGAGAAAAAGATAAAGGTATGCAAATATGTCTCTGTATGATTATTACGGTATCCATGTCATGAATGAAGGGCTAATGTTAATTGGTGGGTATAGGCTAACTCTTACGTTTGCGTGCGAAGGGCGTCTCGCCCTGGGTGTAATTCAATGTAGAACCGCCACTGATTGGGGGGGATATTTTATGATTACGGCCCTGTAACGTCCAATCAAAGTTTCTAGGCCAATCACACACCTGGCCTCTTACACCATTTTAAGGCATCTAGCTCCCTCTAGGCGCGCGAGTGTGCGCGATTGTCCATAACTGGAGTCGTCCTCCAGATATTACATGTGCTACAGAAGTTGTTCGAGGAATTGAACAAAAAAGCCGAACCGTTTTCTTTGTGTTGATTGCCTTCTTCTGGAGCCGTCGGCATGGCTTGCTCTGCCAGCTGCCAGTGCAGTGGCGCGAGGGGACAGAAAAGCATCCTTTACAGCATTTTGAGAGAAAACGACCAGCCGACACAACGTTCGCTCAGGCGCCAAAGGTTCGACGTCCCGCAGGAGCGAGCTTGTTCGTGCGGATTTAATAAAACAGCGGTACTGCGTGCTCCGCTGGTAACATCCAAAGCTACTTCCGCGGTGCTTTTAAAGACGCTGAGATTTGTAAAAAATGTACCTTGTTTTCGGGAACTACCGGCGAAGGACCAACTTCAGCTTGTGCGCAACAGCTGGGCACCCTTGCTGGTTTTGGGTATGGCGCAAGACGCGGTCGATTTCGAAACCGTGGAGACGTCTGAACCCAGCATGCTGCAGAAGATTTTAACCAACTGTCAGAACAAACAGGAAACTTCAAATGGTCACAATGGCCAAGGCGTTTCTCTCGTAGATGTCCAAGGAATCCAAATGTTTTTGAGTAAATGCTGGGGACTCAACATCAGCACCAAAGAATATGCATATTTAAAAGGCGTTATTCTCTTCAATCCAGGTTTGTCTTTTAGCCTAAATATTTCTGTCTTGTTAGATTGGAACTCCTACGAATGTGTAATAAAAATGCGTTCGCCATTCCGGTCAAACGTAACCACTCTTATTAATACCAAGGGGGATAAAGGCAAATGTAAAACTAGCACGAAAAAAATGTAAACACATTACTAAACTGGGAACAATATTGAAATATTTGGTTGAAGACTGATTTTATAGATTGCTCTTTCCTCTTTAGAAATCGCGGAACTGCAGAGTCAACGATACATCTTGTCACTACAGCGGGAAGCATACAAAGCTCTACACGAATATGTAAAAATGATTTACCAGGGAGACTATGTTCGGTTCGCCAAACTCTACATCGCAATCTCCATGTTGCAATCCATCAACGCACAGATTGTGGCCAGCCTTTTCTTCGGTTCCGTCATCGGAAATGCAAGCATTGACGATCTTTTGCTGGAGATGTTTTATCAAAAATAATCAGTTTAAAGTGTAAACCTGGAGTTCAAAACAAAAAGGGATTTCATCAACATAGACTCGTGCGTGCAGGGTTTGCATTAAAAAAATCTTAGAACACTTAGAATATTGGTACGTATTTCTCATATGCAGATTTTTTTTTCACAGGTACACTTGCACTTATAGCAGTTCATGTTGTTTAATTGTAAACTTGTTTAACTACATGCTCTTATGGTTCTTCCCTTTGGCACTTACTTTGGTTGTTCACAATGTGTGCTTCAAGTTTTGGCTACTCGCAATGTTTTGTGGCTATCTCGTTGTTATGATCAGTAACCTCTGCACTTTGTAAAGCTCTCTCTTGGAAGTCGCTTTGGATAAAAGCGTCTGCTAAATGAATAAATGTAAATGTAAGAAGGGTGGCTTATTTATTGCTCTGTTGTCTTATGTTTGTGTGAATTAAGCGTGGTTGTATGTGGACGAGACACATTTTCCAACTTCCTGTACTATGTGTGAATTAAAACGCAAGCCATTGGGGGACTAGAACTTGTTTAATAGGATGTCGTATTATTTCAAGGTGATTTTAATTGGAAGGTAAACAATTTATGATTAAAGGAACATTACTGCGTTTGACCTGAAGAGGGCATGCACCCATGAAATCAAGACCTCTACGGTAAGCCACATAGCTGGTCAAAAGATAAAGATTATTACTGCTCACAATCACGTCAAATGAGTTTCACAATTGAAACATGCGCAGATTTCCATCTCAGCACCCCTAAAAATAATAATAATAAAAAATATTTAATATTATTTGATGCTGGTAGTTCATGAAGAAAGGGACATCCTTAGTTTTTTTTATTCATTCAATATTTAATTGAAACTTTTGCAAGGCACTGTATTTATGTCACATTCTCATTGGGGGCTGAGCACCCCTAAAGGTCTGATCTTAGAATCGCCCCTGCCATATCCCTCTCCATCTGCGTTGCCATAGGAATAAGCAGGGAAGGGATTGTAGGAAAAGTAGATGTGCTTCTCTATTGAGTGTCCATGAGTTATTGGGGCATCTGCAGTCCACCTGACTCACTCATCAACCTGCAAACAGGAAATAAGTTTTGAATCGCTGTTGGCTGCTCCGGTTGTCCTGCTGTTTCCTTGACTGAACAAGCGGGTTATTCCCAGAGTGTGAATTATACAATGACAATCGGGGGGGGGGGGGTCAACTTCTTCTCCAGGGCGTGTATCGACCCCTCCGACCTGTTGTTTTTACCTCTTTTGGGGGGGGTCAAAGTCTTAATTAGGGGGTCAACCCCCCCCCCCAAGCCCCCCCCCTAATTGGAACCCTGGTTATGCCACCGACTCATGTAGTACCTGTGTTGGAGCGGCATGATCGCTTTGCTGCAGTGTGCGTTCCTCAATGGGACTGAGTTGCCTCTGTTCCTTCGCAGAATAATTGCTGCATTGTTGCGGTTGCAAGTGAAGCCTGGCAGGGGGGCGTATTCCACTGTGATCTTTCACACAGTAATTAGTTCTCTGTCTCTCTCTTTCTCCCTCTCACTCACTCTCTCTCTGTCTCTCACTCACGCTCTCTCTCACTCACTCTCTCTCTGTCTCTCACTCACTCTCTCTCTTTCTCCCTCTCACTCACTCTCTCTCTGTCTCTCACTCACTCACGCTCTCACTCACTCTCTCTCTGTCTCTCACTCACTCTCTCTCCCTCTCTCACTCACTCTTTCTATATCTCTCTCTCTTTCTCCCCCTCTCTCACTCACGCTCTCTCTCACTCACTCTCTCTCTGTCTCCCACTCACTCTCTCTCCCTCTCTCACCCACTCTTTCTATCTCTCTCTTTCTCTCCCTCTCTCCTTCTTTCTCTCTCTCTCTCTCTCTCTTTAATGTTCCTGTGCTGGAAATACTCCCCTTGAACCAGACTGCTGAAGCTTTATTTCCTACTTTCCAGAAAAAAGGTGTGCAGCTAATAATATTAGTAAGATGCCATGGCGACCCTTCCCTGTGCTGACAGCTAAATATACCCCAGTCAGATCAGGATCCGCTTCATTGGATTCCTATCCTCATGCTTGTGCCTCACAGTCTGTTCCAGTCACAGGTGCAGGAAATAAACAGTGACTGTTTCATGCTAAATCCTGTTAAGGTTGGATCTGCATTGTAGGCCTATCATACACTAAAATTCTGACATGTAGGGTTACAGCTAGGCTATACTCACCTCTAACCTTAACCACAACACAGGGATGTTTTGAGGAATAGTCATCATTTAATATGAGAGTTACTACATGACATTTCTCTCCACTAATTCGCAGTATAAGGCTTGCATGTTGCGTTTATATTTGAGCTATCCACATTAAGGTTGTGTGGCTGACCCAGTAGGCCTACCACTTTATTTCACGGTTTAATCTCTCAACGTTCTTCCCTGATTTTCCTCTCAATTAAACTCTTAATTGCCAAGGATGATACGCGTTAATTATTCGTCCCCCTGCTAATAAACACACAGCTGTTGCCGCGCGAGCGCTCCACAGTGCGAGGCTAGCGCATCGTCTGCTGTCACTAACACCGTTGGGGGGAAACGTAGGGGTGGGAATCTTTTGGTAGCTTTCGAGTCGATTCTTGGGGTTACAATTCGCTGAAAATTTCAAGAAAACGCTCAAGACGCACTTGTTCCGGGAGTACAACGGTACTTAGGAATGGTTCGCTTGACCCGATGTTAGTTTCCTCAAGGATCACAATGACTCTTGCTCAGAGACTTGTTGCTCTTGTGGTTAGTGGTAACTGATTTAAATTTTTTGTACTCGTTGTGATATATTGTTTTTATTATTGTTGCTTGCTTTTTCCACAGGTACACTTGCACTTATAGCGGTTCATGTTGTTTAATTGTAACTTGTTTAACTACATGCTCTTATGGTTCTTCCCTTTGGCACTTACTTTGGTTGTTCACAATGTGTGCTTCATGTTTTGGCTACTCGCAATGTTTTGTGGCTATCTCGTTGTTATGATCAGTGACCTATGCACTTTGTAAAGCTCTCTCTTGGAAGTCGCTTTGGATAAAAGCGTCTGCTAAATGAATAAATGTAAATGTAAAAATCAATTCACGATTTTTGAAATCAAATTTCAATTCAGTATATGCTTACATAAAAATAAAAACTTTTTTTTATGGACGAATACATACTTTTTGTCAGGGGATCTTGCGGTGTCATGTGACGATAAGACAAAACGCGTCAAACCATTGGCCAATCACCAGTCATTGTTAGAGGCCAGAATCACCCCCCCCCCCCCTTTCCCAGCCTGCTTTTGGTCAGACATGGCACAGTACAGCTCACCACCAGTAGATGTCAGTGTTTCATTTGGAGTGAGTAAACTAGCTGCTCTATGGTACCGCAGAAGCAGAACAGTCAGACTGTCCTTACAAAAAACACGTATGAAACACATTCACGTGAAATGTTCACACGCATTCATACTACTAAACGTGTGAGTCACGGAGTTACTGTGATTTTTTTTACACAGGTAGATAAGTGAGATAAGTGTTCATATGTAGGCATTTAGATATGTTAGCCCTCAATGTACACTACTTTTGAACTCAAATGTAACCAAACAGCTGTGTTGCACAGACATCAATTGCAGTCAGATTGATTATTGAGGATCTGTGATTAGTGTGTGTCAGTAGGAAGGGCTTTGTGTGTCAGTAGGAAGGGCTTGGTGTGTGTCAGTAGGAAGGGCTTGGTGTGTCAGTAGGAAGGGCTTGGTTAAGGTTAAACTTAAGGGAAAACACTGATCAATGACACAGTTGCGCCAGTGAAGACGTCAACAATATTAGTGTCTTTTCTTTCCTCTGTCTGCATTGCAGCAATTAAGTGTCCACACTGACACACACACACACAGACAGATATACACAAGTACGTAAACACGCACATGTCCCCTAGTTCCTCAGGTGGCTTACATAACCCACGGTACAGAACAGCGCTGGGCATAACGAGGTCCGTAGGGAGAGCGTGCGTGTGTTTGTGTGTGTGTCTGTGCTTATGTGTGTGCTTGTGTGTGTGTGTGTGAACAAACACTGTCTGGCAGTGTTACTGCCAGAGTTAATAAAACACTGTAATCATATTTGTTACCTGCTCTTACATGACAGTGTGATGGGTGATGAAACCCCTGTTTCCTGTCACAAGCCTTAGTTTGGGGAGCTCATTACGTCCTGACACACCATAATGAAGTGAAGATGATTTCATTCAGAGGGGAAGTGCACAGTAGCTAAAAGAACGCATCAGCATATGGAGGCGCTTCATCTTAAAAGAAAACAGCTGGCAGCCTGTACGCACAGACAGAGACACGCTCGCACACACACACACACACACACACACACAAAACGGCAGGTGACTTTTATCTCCAGCTTCTGACAGAGAAAGGAAAAACGGATAGAGAAACAAGACTAGACCAATCACTTCTTCAAGGATTTCTTCCTTCAAGGGTGTTAGCGGCAACAAGGCCGGTAAACGGAGGCGAAAGGCCAACAAAAAAAGCGACTTCCCGAGCCTTTCGCGCCGCATCGACACACCTGATTTAGTCCGGATTCTCAGGGCGCGGTCTGATCCAGTCTCCGGGCAGAACGAGAGGCTGTATTGATTGTTGTCAACAGGTTTTACGTCGGGGCTCTGAGTTATAGTTCCAGCGCTGTTGCTCCGCTAGAAGGTGACTGGGCCCAGTCAGCTATTCACTCAACAGCCGTGAAACACTCCACCATGACTTCCTCTCAGTATCACACACGCACACACACAAAGTACACTAGCACACAAACATATTAAGTACACATATATAAAATACAGACACACACACACACACACACGACAGTAACTCACACTACTGTGAACCATTTGAATATCGTGACAATGTTGGTGTTGCAACACAACCACCCTTACATTTTACATTTACATTTAGTCATTTAGCAGACGCTCTTATCCAGAGCGACTTACAGTAAGTACAGGGACATTCCCCCCGAGGCAAGTAGGGTGAAGTGCCTGGCCCAAGGACACATCGTCAGTTTGCATGACCGGGAATCGAACTGGCAACCTTCAGATTACTAGTCCGACTCCCTCACCACTCAGCCATCTGACTCCCATTAAAAGCGACATGTAGAACAGGACTGTGAGAAATAGGAGATTGTCTACGTAAACGTCCTGCCCTCTGAGGTAAACTTCAGAGGAGAGGTCAGACGGTTTCTCCTTAGGTCTCAGTGTCAACGGCTCCTCTGCAGACCAGCAGGACAGGCACTTCCCAGAAGCCAACAGGGCAAATACTCAAATTGCTTCAGCCGTCAATGCTGTGGTGGGCGTCAAGCCAATGCACAATTAGCTTAATGAGGCCCCAATATGGAAGACTGCTACGTCTGTAGGGGGGGTGGGGGGTGGAGGTGGAGGGGGGGCTATACATCTAGATCGCAAAGCAAATATACTAGCAGTTGTGTGGAAACTCACAGCATTTGTAGAGTGTGTCTGGCTGTGTGTGTACTGGACGCGTGTGTGTGTGTGTACTGGACGCGTGTGTGTGTGTGTACTGGATGCGTGTGTGTGTGTGTGTGTACTGGACGCGTGTGTGTGTGTACTGGACGTGTGTGTGTGTGTGTGTGTGTGTACTGGACGCGTGTGTGTGTGTGTACTTGTATCAACATGTGGATAAAATGTCTGGTATTATTCACTGGTTACTGTCTTTTGACGCTCCGAACCTGCCAACCTGATAGTGTATCACATGACCTGTGACCACTACAGTCAGAAGCCAACTGAGGGAGAACAAAGGAACAATTATTAAATGTGTTTTTATTATTAATAATAATAGTATCTCTTTAATTAACATCGCAAGTACATAATTAAAAAATGAATCCGAAACAGAAGAGAACAATAATCTCGTCTCAGTAGAGTGAAAGTGCCTGGAATAATTCTGTGCTATATATTATTATTATTGTTATTATTGTCATTATCATCCTCATCATTAATAGCATTATCATCATTGTCAGAAATGTTCATTAAACAAAAAGATTCACCCACTCAAAAAATGCAAACATTGGTTTTTATGAATGTGGCTAGATTGTCTTATTACCTTTTTGATTCTATATACACAATGTCATAGAGTACAAGAAAATCTTTCAAATTGACACCAAGTCTGTTTCATTCTTTCAAATGTATCAAACTCTTTTTTTTTTTTCATCTTTTGTTGATGCTGTGGAGTCCGGAGCGAGTGACAGTGACACACCAGCAGACAGCCAAGACCAACACACTCGAGAAAAAGACCAACCCTCATAGAAATGTAAAACCTTAAAACATTTAAAACCAAATCTTATTTGTTTGTTTGTTTGTTTGGGGGGGGGACAAGGGTGATATACAAAAACCTTGAATGTGTTATTATTGTGTTTAGAGTTAATATTTTTTGCATAATTTGTGGCACTACAAAGAATGAAAAAAACAAAACAAAAAAAACAAAGAGTTCCGCACTTTTCCTCACAAGACGTTGGTAGCACTTTGAGCAGGATCTGTTTCAGGAGAAAATGAGGTGATAGTGTGGTGGACGAGAGCACTCTCTCATGTCCCCTTCCCTGTGTAAAGCACATGGTGCAGGATCACCCGGGGGAATTCTAAACCTGTCTCAGAAATGCACAGAATGTGTTTTTTCTTTCTTAGGACATCAGCTTTGGTCTCACTGGCTTGACAATGAAATTAAAATGACGTAGGATTTTCTTTTCTTAATGCGCCTGGGACTGACCATACTTGCAAGGTTTAAAATTAAAACATTTTGACAAAGAAATATACCATGTAAACTACCCCTGTTGCGTATGGAGCGATATCAATAATTGATTATATTATATTAAGTGATTTATACAGCTGTTTAAATCTCTTTGAGAAGGGATCTGTCCACTCAACCCCTTTTAAAACCAGTAACTTTAAAGGGGTCATCCAGTGAGGCACTACAATGACATTTTCAGTAATTCCTATTATGGTGAGTGAAATACATTAATATCATTGGCGTCATACAAGAGTCACTATGTACACTTGTTGGTGTGTAACGTCTCTTAAACACAAAAATACATTTACCCCACTTGGCAATGATTAGAACTCGGATAAAGACATCACATCATTTATATTTTTTATCTTTAGACTCAGATAAGACATGAGTGAAATACTCAGTTGGCGATGTAATTCCACATAGTACCTCTATATAGAACAACATAGCAGAACAGTGAAGAGAATACACGTATTCTCTTATTCTTTCATTAGTGGAATGAAATGTGAAACATATGTATTCCCAAGCAAATATCTTTTTGTTACAAAAATATACCTCCTCATAAAATAATACACGTCATAGATTTTTTTTAGGTGATATATCGATCTGTTAAGCTATAGCAAAAAAAAAAAAAAGAAAAAATGGAGAAATCGCTAGGTTGCGAGCGTTCACACTTGGTGGATGACTGTGAGAAGTCTAGCACCAGCCTTGTGTGTGGTCGTCCTGTTAGACCTCTCCGACCTCCTGTTTGCATAATCTAGTTGTGTTTGAAGTGCCCCTAGAAAACGAGTTCCCATCCAGATGACCTTTCCGGAGGTCTGACACAAATGACATCGTACTGGTCCAACCTCAACTCTTCCTCTAATGCCGCAAAAACTACGACACTAAAACCAACAAACAAAAAGCGTGTTAAAGTACACCTGTCAACGAGTCGAGATAAAAGTTACAATAGTTCAGCCAATAAACCTCACAGACCAGCAAATCACTTTCAAACTCGAGTAGAAACAAACAAGTTGACAAAAAACAGGAAGTCAAAACCGACTCCAAAGATCGGATGATTAAAAACGTCTTCAATTGAAACGAAAAAACAAAAACAACCCAAAACAAACATGATGCTACAAAGAAATAGAAAGCATATGTACAAGACCCTGTTTACCTCCAGTTTCTGTGTATGTGAACGTATGTGTTTCCGTGAATCTTTATACAGGCATGTTTCACCAAGCCTATCAAGTTCTTCGCTGTTCTCCTATTTTCAAACAACAGTTCTCCTTCAAAAAAACAAACAGACACCCAAGTGTCCTGTGTTTCTGTCGCCCTGTGGTGTCCTGGTGCAAAAAAATCAACAGCAGCATTTAGTGCCATCAGGGTTCTCCTGCCACAGCTGACAGAGCTATACCTGTGGGTGAGCTACCCACTGCGTGACCAGAGCCTATCCCCGCGCCGGCTTTGTCACCAGATGACGCTGGAGATGCTGGTCTCCCTGGGCAGCAGGGGCAGCATGGCGTTGTTGGCGTGCGCCTCCTCGATGCTCTGCTCTCGAGGCGATTTGGCGACCGCTTGTGGCCGCTGCCCGTTGATGAGAGTCATGGGGATGTTGCAATACGTGTGCTGGTTGCCCAGAGAGGCGAGCGGGGGCAGCGTGCTGGAGGCCGGGATGTCGTACTCGTAGCTACGGTAGTAATGTTTCTGTCTCATCTGGGTGTGGTAGGAGTTGTGGAAGGTGGAGCGCAGGTCTGGGTGTGCCGTCGCCATGGCGGTGGAGGTGGCGGCTGCCATGGAGATGGCGGAGACGGTCTGGAGCTCGCCGAAGGGGCCCTGCTCGCTGACGTCCAGCACCTGCTCGTGGGAGATGATGGGCTCCATGCGCTTGAAGGGCATCTCGTACTGCAGCTGCTTCCAGAACTTGGAGCTGAGCTTGTTGGACTTGGGCCCGCGCCACTTGATGACGGTCAGGGTCTTGATGGTGTGTTTGAGCGCCTCCACCTCCTGGTAGTTCATAATGCCGTGCAGCTCGGCGCACTCGATCAGGATGACCTTGATCTCCCCGGTGACCAGCATGTTCCGCAGGCGGGTCTCCAGCTCGAAGATGCTCCAGCCGCGACGCACCACGTAGTTGGGCGTCATGACGATGATGAGGCGCTTGCTCTGGTCCACGCAGCGGGCCACGTCCTCGATGTAGGCTGGAGAGAGAGAGGTAAGACACAGACAGAGAGGGAGAGAGAGGTAAGACACAGACAGAGAGAGAGGGAGAGAGGGGGGAGAGAGGTAAGACAGACAGAGAGAGAGGGAGAGGGAGAGAGAGGTAAGACACAGACAGAGAGAGGGGGAGAGGGAGAGAGAGGTAAGACACAGACAGAGAGAGAGAGAAAATAGAACATAGGTAAGGGTAGGGCTTAACAGATGATTTCAAAGCTGAATGTGTTCAAGACCAACAGTAACACCTCAGATGAGACCAGACCATGAGAGAAGAACAGACAAACACAACAGACACACAACATCATCAGTTGAATGTGTCGAACGATCCAGCCCCACAGACGTTCACGCTACTTCCTGTCTGGCTAAGTGAAGGACGAGGCTACTTCCTGTCTGGATAAGGGAAGGACGAGGCTACTTCCTGTCTGGCTAAGGGAAGGACGAGGCTACTTCCTGTCTGACTAAGGGAAGGATGAGGCTACTTCCTGTCTGGCTAAGTGAAGGACGAGGCTACGGAACAGAAACACGTCTATACTTAATTCGCTACCAATCACAATAGTCTCATCTTTCATTCCCACGCGATTTGCTTCTAATTCGTGATGTATCTGAAATATTGATCTTTGACAGTGTGTGTGTGGGATGCCACAAAAGGGAACAAAAGAAATCTGCGAGGCATTTTTCCTCTCCACATCGCGTGGCCGACTATTTGTGCTGAACGTCTGTAAATACGCCCTACAAGGTGTTTGTGTCTGTGGGCATGGCAGAGCAGGGTGTCATTCCCCCGTCTCCCTCTAGTCCTCCATGTCAGAAGGGGAGAGAGGCCGTTGATGCCTGCTGTTAGCCAGGTCAAGGGTGGAAACAGAGAGACTAGCTCCTCCACCACAGGTACAGCAAGTTAACTAGGCTTCCCCCTTCCAACCCATGTATAAGCACCTCCCGTGCGCGTGTGTGTGTGTGTATCTACTATACCTCTGTAATACATGCGTGCACTGCACTCTAGGCTGACCACATAGCCCCCCCCCCCCCCAAGCCACCCCCCTCTCTCTGTCTCTTCTCTCTTCAAATCTCCCTCCTACGAGAACAAACTTAAATGGCCTCTCGCTTTCATGCCTTCAGGCTGCGTAAGCCTAGGGGCTCAGCAGGGAGGAAGCTGATTAAGGGCCGATACCGAACACCCCTCTCCCCTCCTCCTCTCCCCTCCTCCTCTCCCCTCCTCCTCCTCCCCTCCAGATGATGAGTCAATCTCTGCTTGGCTGGATCTGGGTCTTACTCTGTGGAGAACAGCATCTCTTCTTAAAAAAAATAAATTCAAAAAGTGTGGTTCTACGCTGTCAGAGAAAAAAAAGTGTTTTTAAATATTCATCTGGGCTTCCCTGATAGTGTGGATGGGATGAAGGGGAAATGTGCTTCAACAATGATTCTCATGGACAGTTTATAATTTTTCTTCCTACTTCTCCTCTCAGGAGTTTTAAAGTATGACCTTAAACCATTGGGCTGGTAGCACATTATTATACCATATAGACAATTACAGGGTGACTTAGCAATACCACATCAACACACACATTAACACCCTCTAAATTGCCTCTTTGCTAGTCTACGGTTAGAGTACGATTATGATAACACTTAACCTGTACTTCCAATCTCTAAACTTGTACTTCTGCTCATCATTTACGAACGATGATCAGCAAAGGACTTAATTATTAGTGAATAATGACAAGTGTAAATTGTTATGCCGTAATTGAAGTTAATTAACAGTGGGAAAAACACAGTAAAATAAAGAGCTATAGCCAGGTTTCTCTACTGTGGTAGTGTTGGTGACTGACACAAATGTTGAAGGCCGGGGAAATTGTACCTCTAAGAAGTCTTGTATCATCCTGGAAATGATCATTGGTGAAACCTAAACATAGATATTTCAACATTCAAAGTATGATCGGTAGACTCAGAAGAAGTAAGAATGCATCAAAAGAATATAGAATATGGACTTCACAGGGACTAGCAGAGCACTGGGATCATCTGTGTTCCTTTCTCTCTCCCTTGTGCTGTTCTCATGGCGATGAAAGCAGTTTATTCCAGTTTAATATGGGACTGGAGGCATCAGGACGGAAGGAGAGGCTTATGTCTTCATCTCATCTATTAAACATACAGACATTTGCTCGCCCGCTCTGGGGGGGAGGGGGGGGGTTCACAATCCACGAGACCATGGCGCACCTTTTCATTTCACTTCACTTGCCAGTTCTCGTTTATTGAAACTGTTCGAGCCTTGGAGCCAAAATGGAGCCAAATTGCCATTGGATCTACCTCCAATCAGTCAAAACAAGGCAACCTATGATGGGAGAGCACAGCATCCACTGTGTCTGTATCGTCCTCTCTGCCACCTGTCCCATATTACAACAGTCCCTTTTATAATACACACACCAAGAGCCAATCAAAGGCTTCAGAACGCAAAGATGGCGTTCGTGAAGATGAATGGAAGCGAAGGATTTGAGATGGAATGCACGGAGAAAACCGAAAACGAGACGAATCGAAGGGAAAAGGAAATACATGAAAGGGAAAAAGAAAGAAGTTGTGTTCGTCTGAAACGATGATCTGTACGACATGCAAAATCCATGCAGAGAAACGGCCGATGCCTCTGTCATGCGAGGGCTAACACTGACTCAACACAGGACCCTCATCTCCTGAACATGGGCACAGATGAGACCTGTTTGAAACGAGTGTGAAGTATCGGGTCCTCTCTACAGAAGAGTACTCTGTCCCAACTCTAACGTCACACACAAAACTGTGATCAATGGAATGTCATGGTCTCATGTTGCTAAGGTCTTCAGTATATCACCTGATCACTGTGTGTAATGTGATATGTACGATGAGATGAGAGATCTTTACTTACAAGCAGCACATAGAAACAACGCACAAACAACTTGTGGACCAAACAATGTAAACAAATATTTAAAAGAAAAAAATACAAAAAAATGACATGACAAAAATGTTATGGATACAAAAACAACACACTGCATACACACAGGCACTGCTTGCATACACACACACACACACACACACACACACGGAACTAGGATTCTACTGTGGGTACGGAAATAAGAGGAGTACTCACTTCCTGTGGGGATCAAGTCCCTGTCTGGAATGAAGAGTTTATACCCATAGTGCTTCTCCAGAACGTCAGGCAGGAACTCAAGAGCGAAACGCTCCTCTTCTCCTGTCTCCTGACTCCACTGGTCCGGGTCCACCTTGGTGTACGACAGGTAGGCATCGTAGTCCTTGTTCTCTGCACACAAGAACCACACACAAGAACCGCCTTGAGTGTCCTGCTGGAGAGGAACCGAGTGTGTCCTGGTTACAGCAACACACAGACAGAGGTCCAACCCTCTGCCCCACGTCACGAAGGATCAGAGACGCAGCGTGGCGTGACCGCTAGTACGGCACGATGCCGTAGGTACGGCACGATGCCGTAGGTACGGCACGATGCCGTAGGCACGGCACGACTGGCTTCTGGATTCAGGTTGAGAGAGTGTGTCGTATATAGGGAAATGCACGATTTGCCGTGGGATTTTAAATCAAGACGTAATAATGCCAAAATGACGAGGGTTTGAAAGAAAGACAAACAAATTCGAAGTACCTGTGTCTATTAGGCTGGGTTAGTAACCCCCTGCTCCCCCCCCCCCACTACACTGGAAAAGGAGACAGATCCACAAGCGCATGAAAAACATGCCGGACGAGAAGGAGGAATAACTGACGACGTCGGCAGCGGAGGACACGGAGCGGAGAGACAGAAGAGCGAGGGTGTCCCCTGGGGGAGACGTCTGTCCCTCCGGTAAAGTCATCAGCCGACACAGCAGCTGGAGCTGTGAGCCTCACTGTTCATCTCCCCCCCCCCCCGGGCCGGAGGATCAAGCAGCAATCCCTCCTCCACCACAAGCTCTCATCCACCTACCGGAGAGGAGAAGGCGAGCTGGGAGGTGAACTTCTGTACAGGACAGAGGAGGAGGAGGAGGGATGTGGTGGGAGACTGGTGTGAGGAGAGGGGAGTGGGAAGGGTAAGGAAGAGACACAGGGAGGTAAGAGAGGGGACTGGAGAGAGGGGAAGTGAAAAAGAGTCAGGAATAGGGAAAACAGGAAAGAAGGACTGTCTACTGAAGCAGGGCCTTCTGAAGCAGGGCTGTCTGAAGCAGGGCTGTCTGAAGCAGGGCCGTCTGAAGCAGGGCCGTCTGAAGCAGGGCCGTCTGAAGCAGGGCCGTCTGAAGCAGGGCCGTCTGAAGCAGGGCCGTCTGAAGCAGGGCCGTCTGAAGCAGGGCCGTCTGAAGCAGGGCCGTCTGAAGCACGGCCGTCTGAAGCAGGGCCGTCTGAAGCAGGGCCGTCTGAAGCACGGCCGTCTGAAGCAGGGCCGTCTGAAGCAGGGCCGTCTGAAGCAGGGCCGTCTGAAGCAGGGCCGTCTGAAGCAGGGCCGTCTACTGAAGCAGGGCCGTCTGAAGCAGGGCCGTCTGAAGCAGGGCCGTCTGAAGCAGGGCCGTCTGAAGCAGGGCCGTCTGAAGCAGGGCCGTCTGAAGCAGGGCCGTCTGAAGCACGGCCGTCTGAAGCAGGGCCGTCTACTGAAGCAGGGCCGTCTACTGAAGCAGGGCCGTCTACTGAAGCACGGCCGTCTGAAGCAGGGCCGTCTGAAGCAGGGCCGTCTGAAGCAGGGCCGTCTGAAGCAGGGCCGTCTGAAGCAGGGCCGTCTGAAGCAGGGCCGTCTGAAGCAGGGCCGTCTGAAGCAGGGCCGTCTACTGAAGCAGGGCCGTCTGAAGCACGGCCGTCTGAAGCAGGGCCGTCTGAAGCAGGGCCGTCTGAAGTAGGGCCGTCTGAAGCAGGGCCGTCTGAAGCAGGGCCGTCTGAATACTACTATCCCTTCCAGGCCATTTCTCACACCTGTCTTCTCCATGCTCAGATTTTCTATTATCTCCTTTTCTCCTTCTGCCTTCGCTGCCCAACAGCAAGAAGCAGCTCTGTTCCCCAGGAGGGTTAGAGACAGCGAGTTTAAACCACCTCTCACTGAAACCCCTGCAGGACCTTCTGAAAGACCACCTGAGAACAGGCCTGCAGGACCTTCTGAAAGACCACCTCTCACTGAAACCCCTGCAGGACCTTCTGAAAGACCACCTCTCACTGAAACCCCTGCAGGACCTTCTGAAAGACCACCTCTCACTGAAACCCCTGCAGGACCTTCTGAAAGACCACCTGAGAACAGGCCTGCAGGACCTTCTGAAAGACCACCTCTCACTGAAACCCCTGCAGGACCTTCTGAAAGACCACCTCTCACTGAAACCCCTGCAGGACCTTCTGAAAGACCACCTGAGAACAGGCCTGCAGGACCTTCTGAAAGACCACCTCTCACTGAAACCCCTGCAGGACCTTCTGAAAGACCACCTCTCACTGAAACCCCTGCAGGACCTTCTGAAAGACCACCTCTCACTGAAACCCCTGCAGGACCTTCTGAAAGACCACCTCTCACTGAAACCCCTGCAGGACCTTCTGAAAGACCACCTCTCACTGAAACCCCTGCAGGACCTTCTGAAAGACCACCTCTCACTGAAACCCCTGCAGGACCTTCTGAAAGACCACCTGAGAACAGGCCTGCAGGACCTTCTGAAAGACCACCTCTCACTGAAACCCCTGCAGGACCTTCTGAAAGACCACCTCTCACTGAAACCCCTGCAGGACCTTCTGAAAGACCACCTGAGAACAGGCCTGCAGGACCTTCTGAAAGACCACCTCTCACTGAAACCCCTGCAGGACCTTCTGAAAGACCACCTCTCACTGAAACCCCTGCAGGACCTTCTGAAAGACCACCTCTCACTGAAACCCCTGCAGGACCTTCTGAAAGACCACCTCTCACTGAAACCCCTGCAGGACCTTCTGAAAGACCACCTCTCACTGAAACCCCTGCAGGACCTTCTGAAAGACCACCTCTCACTGAAACCCCTGCAGGACCTTCTGAAAGACCACCTCTCACTGAAACCCCTGCAGGACCTTCTGAAAGACCACCTCTCACTGAAACCCCTGCAGGACCTTCTGAAAGACCACCTCTCACTGAAACCCCTGCAGGACCTTCTGAAAGACCACCTCTCACTGAAACCCCTGCAGGACCTTCTGAAAGACCACCTGAGAACAGGCCTGCAGGACCTTCTGAAAGACCACCTGAGAACAGGCCTGCAGGACCTTCTGAAAGACCACCTGAGAACAGGCCTGCAGGACCTTCTGAAAGACCACCTGAGAACAGGCCTGCAGGACCTTCTGAAAGACCACCTGAGAACAGGCCTGCAGGACCTTCTGAAAGACCACCTGAGAACAGGCCTGCAGGACCTTCTGAAAGACCACCTGAGAACAGGCCTGCAGGACCTTCTGAAAGACCACCTGAGAACAGGCCTGCAGGACCTTCTGAAAGATCACCTGAGAACAGGCCTGCAGGACCTTCTGAAAGACCACCTCTCACTGAAACCCCTGCAGGACCTTCTGAAAGACCACCTCTCACTGAAACCCCTGCAGGACCTTCTGAAAGACCACCTCTCACTGAAACCCCTGCAGGACCTTCTGAAAGACCACCTCTCACTGAAACCCCTGCAGGACCTTCTGAAAGACCACCTCTCACTGAAACCCCTGCAGGACCTTCTGAAAGACCACCTCTCACTGAAACCCCTGCAGGACCTTCTGAAAGACCACCTCTCACTGAAACCCCTGCAGGACCTTCTGAAAGACCACCTCTCACTGAAACCCCTGCAGGACCTTCTGAAAGACCACCTCTCACTGAAACCCCTGCAGGACCTTCTGAAAGACCACCTCTCACTGAAACCCCTGCAGGACCTTCTGAAAGACCACCTCTCACTGAAACCCCTGCAGGACCTTCTGAAAGACCACCTCTCACTGAAACCCCTGCAGGACCTTCTGAAAGACCACCTCTCACTGAAACCCCTGCAGGACCTTCTGAAAGACCACCTCTCACTGAAACCCCTGCAGGACCTTCTGAAAGACCACCTCTCACTGAAACCCCTGCAGGACCTTCTGAAAGACCACCTCTCACTGAAACCCCTGCAGGACCTTCTGAAAGACCACCTCTCACTGAAACCCCTACAGGACCTTCTGAAAGACCACCTCTCACTGAAACCCCTGCAGGACCTTCTGAAAGACCACCTCTCACTGAAACCCCTGCAGGACCTTCTGAAAGACCACCTCTCACTGAAACCCCTGCAGGACCTTCTGAAAGACCACCTCTCACTGAAACCCCTGCAGGACCTTCTGAAAGACCACCTCTCACTGAAACCCCTGCAGGACCTTCTGAAAGACCACCTCTCACTGAAACCCCTGCAGGACCTTCTGAAAGACCACCTCTCACTGAAACCCCTGCAGGACCTTCTGAAAGACCACCTCTCACTGAAACCCCTGCAGGACCTTCTGAAAGACCACCTCTCACTGAAACCCCTGCAGGACCTTCTGAAAGACCACCTCTCACTGAAACCCCTGCAGGACCTTCTGAAAGACCACCTCTCACTGAAACCCCTGCAGGACCTTCTGAAAGACCACCTCTCACTGAAACCCCTGCAGGACCTTCTGAAAGACCACCTCTCACTGAAACCCCTGCAGGACCTTCTGAAAGACCACCTCTCACTGAAACCCCTGCAGGACCTTCTGAAAGACCACCTCTCACTGAAACCCCTGCAGGACCTTCTGAAAGACCACCTCTCACTGAAACCCCTGCAGGACCTTCTGAAAGACCACCTCTCACTGAAACCCCTGCAGGACCTTCTGAAAGACCACCTCTCACTGAAACCCCTGCAGGACCTTCTGAAAGACCACCTCTCACTGAAACCCCTGCAGGACCTTCTGAAAGACCACCTCTCACTGAAACCCCTGCAGGACCTTCTGAAAGACCACCTCTCACTGAAACCCCTGCAGGACCTTCTGAAAGACCACCTCTCACTGAAACCCCTGCAGGACCTTCTGAAAGACCACCTCTCACTGAAACCCCTGCAGGACCTTCTGAAAGACCACCTCTCACTGAAACCCCTGCAGGACCTTCTGAAAGACCACCTCTCACTGAAACCCCTGCAGGACCTTCTGAAAGACCACCTCTCACTGAAACCCCTGCAGGACCTTCTGAAAGACCACCTCTCACTGAAACCCCTGCAGGACCTTCTGAAAGACCACCTCTCACTGAAACCCCTGCAGGACCTTCTGAAAGACCACCTCTCACTGAAACCCCTGCAGGACCTTCTGAAAGACCACCTCTCACTGAAACCCCTGCAGGACCTTCTGAAAGACCACCTCTCACTGAAACCCCTGCAGGACCTTCTGAAAGACCACCTCTCACTGAAACCCCTGCAGGACCTTCTGAAAGACCACCTCTCACTGAAACCCCTGCAGGACCTTCTGAAAGACCACCTCTCACTGAAACCCCTGCAGGACCTTCTGAAAGACCACCTCTCACTGAAACCCCTGCAGGACCTTCTGAAAGACCACCTCTCACTGAAACCCCTGCAGGACCTTCTGAAAGACCACCTCTCACTGAAACCCCTGCAGGACCTTCTGAAAGACCACCTCTCACTGAAACCCCTGCAGGACCTTCTGAAAGACCACCTCTCACTGAAACCCCTGCAGGACCTTCTGAAAGACCACCTCTCACTGAAACCCCTGCAGGACCTTCTGAAAGACCACCTCTCACTGAAACCCCTGCAGGACCTTCTGAAAGACCACCTCTCACTGAAACCCCTGCAGGACCTTCTGAAAGACCACCTCTCACTGAAACCCCTGCAGGACCTTCTGAAAGACCACCTCTCACTGAAACCCCTGCAGGACCTTCTGAAAGACCACCTCTCACTGAAACCCCTGCAGGACCTTCTGAAAGACCACCTCTCACTGAAACCCCTGCAGGACCTTCTGAAAGACCACCTCTCACTGAAACCCCTGCAGGACCTTCTGAAAGACCACCTCTCACTGAAACCCCTGCAGGACCTTCTGAAAGACCACCTCTCACTGAAACCCCTGCAGGACCTTCTGAAAGACCACCTCTCACTGAAACCCCTGCAGGACCTTCTGAAAGACCACCTCTCACTGAAACCCCTGCAGGACCTTCTGAAAGACCACCTCTCACTGAAACCCCTGCAGGACCTTCTGAAAGACCACCTGAGAACAGGCCTGCAGGACCTTCTGAAAGACCACCTGAGAACAGGCCTGCAGGACCTTCTGAAAGACCACCTGAGAACAGGCCTGCAGGACCTTCTGAAAGATCACCTGAGAACAGGCCTGCAGGACCTTCTGAAAGATCACCTGAGAACAGGCCTGCAGGACCTTCTGAAAGACCACCTGAGAACAGGCCTGCAGGACCTTCTGAAAGATCACCTGAGAACAGGCCTGCAGGACCTTCTGAAAGACCACCTGAGAACAGGCCTGCAGGACCTTCTGAAAGACCACCTGAGAACAGGCCTGCAGGACCTTCTGAAAGACCACCTGAGAACAGGCCTGCAGGACCTTCTGAAAGACCACCTGAGAACAGGCCTGCAGGACCTTCTGAAAGACCACCTGAGAACAGGCCTGCAGGACCTTCTGAAAGACCACCTGAGAACAGGCCTGCAGGACCTTCTGAAAGACCACCTGAGAACAGGCCTGCAGGACCTTCTGAAAGACCACCTGAGAACAGGCCTGCAGGACCTTCTGAAAGACCACCTGAGAACAGGCCTGCAGGACCTTCTGAAAGACCACCTGAGAACAGGCCTGCAGGACCTTCTGAAAGACCACCTGAGAACAGGCCTGCAGGACCTTCTGAAAGACCACCTGAGAACAGGCCTGCAGGACCTTCTGAAAGACCACCTGAGAACAGGCCTGCAGGACCTTCTGAAAGACCACCTGAGAACAGGCCGGCAGGACCTTCTGAAAGACCACCTGAGAACAGGCCTGCAGGACCTTCTGAAAGACCACCTGAGAACAGGCCTGCAGGACCTTCTGAAAGACCACCTGAGAACAGGCCTGCAGGACAGGACTAGGAACAGCAATCACACCTGCCAGCCTCCATTTACACACCCACAAGCACGTTTGCGTTTACGTTCAAAAGCATGGACTACATTAACCATTAGCCCTCTCTCTCTCTCTCTCTCTCGCTCTGTCTCTCTCAGCTAGAGAACCCTGCACTTTAAGTTATCCACATGTGGGCAGATTGGAATCTATTTCAGTAGGAATGATTCACTGATTCGTGGGGTGGAGGAATGAGAGAGACAGAGAGAGATAGAGTGAGAGTGCGAGCGAGAGAGAGCAGGTAAGAGGTTAGAACTGAGGGCGGAATAATCTATGTCCTGAAGTCTCCCAACTTCCTCTCCAGGGTCTAGTGAGGCGTAATGAGAGGAGGAGGACGCAGAAACCACCAGCCTGCATCCACACCAGCCCTCCCTCCCTCCCCTACCTCTCTCTCTCTCCTACCTCCCTCCCTCTCTCTCCTACCGCCCTCTCTCCCCCTCCCTCCCTCCCTCTCTCTGTCTCTCTCCCCCTCCCTCCCTCTCTCTCTGTATATTTAATTCTATTCTATCCCACTTAGTACTGCTAGTTTATGTACCATTAGTATAGTTAGTCCACATATTTAGATTTTAGGTATATGTTTATTGTATGCACCTTCCTGCCAAAGCAAATTCCTTGTCTGTGCAAACTTTCATGGCGAATAAATCCCTTTCTGATTCTGATTCTTCTCTCCTCCAACCCTCTCCAGCCCACTCTGACTCGTCAGAAGGGGCAGGCATGACTGATGCGTGGTGCGCAGCCGGATGCATACGCTTAGCCTGCCCACGGAGAGACAGGTGACCTGTGGACCTCTCTGGGAGGGGAGAGTTGCTCAGCTCGGAGGGAACGCTTCAGGGAAGCATCAAAAAAACGTCAGTTAAACGTACATCAGGAACCGACAAAAGAATAGAAGATTGAAGGAAATGTTGGCTCGATGTTCCAGATGCAGGCATGATTATGATCATTCTAAGTTTGTTGGAGATGCAATTACTTCTGGTATATAAGTCTGAGACACACTAAAATAAAATCTTAACGTTGTTATGAGACATGGCGATGGATCCAGTGTTGAATGTAGCTTTCTGCTTCAGTTGACTCAGAAAGAGGAGAATGTGTTGTGTCTCAGAAGAACTAAAGGCAAATTAAACTCTGTCTTCCTGTGTGTGTGTTTGACAGAGAGAGGGGGGGGGGAGTGAGAGAGGGGGAGTGAGAGATAGAGAGAGGGAGAGAGAGGAGGAGAAAGGGAGAGAGAGTACAGTACAGTAGAAAAACAGTACAGTGCAGGCACATTCTGGTCATGACTATTTACTATAACTTTCTTACACAACCAGAATCAGTCATACAGCGTCAGAAGAAATATGTAATTTTAAGATCTATAAAACCTGTGACCTGTGCCCACTGTGTGTGTGTGTGTGTGTGTACCGCTGACGGTGTGCGTTTGAAGAGCAGTGTAATCGCTTGACCGTCTAGAAAAGTAGCCGTGGTCTTTAGGGAGGCAGGGGCCATCGTCTGGGCCTTATTGAAACTGATCCCTTTATAGCGAGAGCAAATTGAAAATCTGTTTCCTTCTCCCTACATTCACTCAGGTGGCACAATTAAAGGAGACAATGCTGTTAGGCATTAAGTTCAGGGCGCAGTCTCCTGTGTGCAGACATTTTTTATCTGCCTTGAAGCCATCTATTATTGTAAAGCCCTGCTTTCCAGACTCAAGTCCCACATGGCCCTGAGTAATGGCTTTTATTGAAATGTCCGATGTCTCAACCATCAAGGTAAACCGAGGACTGTAAAAGGAGAAGAGAGAGAGATGGGTAGGGTGGAGGTGTTGGCTGAAAGGGTTGACTGGCCGAAGGGGGAGAGGAGGATAGGTTACCTTCCTGCTCTAATGATACCCTCTCCACACTGCAACCCTGAGTCAAACCACTCCAAGTCATCTCCTTCCCCTCAATTCATTCCAGACGCAGCATTTGAGAGACTCATTAAGGGAAATCAAATGAAAACTTGGTCCTGGTTGATGCATGCACACTCATTCGCGATTATTTAACTCGTCCACGCAAATTCGATTTCTACAGTTATTAAACTTGGGATGGCTGCAATCATGCCCAGTGTCTAGGCGATGCAAACCGTTTTAGCCCAGGAAGATTACAATCCTTGGTGCTGATCTCCTGATCTCTTGTGTCCAGTAATCCTTCATCCATCAGTTCTAACAGGATTATCACATCCTTGCATAAATCAGAAGAGCTATATGAAAATGCAATATACATACGAAGCATGTTACCACCCTGTTACATATACCATATGGTGTACTGAATGAGAGGTAATTTACCATCCTGTTACTAATATGGGATTCATCTCACTTCAAGCAACATACTGCACAGTTTGTGATAGGCATGTTACCATCATGTTACCATGTTACCATGTAGAAAAATCTCACTATCTGGTAGCATATACAGATACAGTGTTATAGTATGTAGGTGTAGATATCTGGATATATAGATGCTGTGCACACACTGAGTCCAGCACAGTTACACTGTCTCACCTCCGTCCAGATCCTCGCTGCCAAAGTGGTTCCTGTAGAACAGCATGAGCTCGATCTTGTAGCACTTGTACAGGGTGACCAGGCACAGCAGAAGTAACAAGATGGCCCCCAACCCGCCTGCCAGCTCCACCGTGTACATGAGCTCTGCTGAGAGGGGTGGAGACGAGGGGAGAGAGGGAGAGGGAGGGGAGACAGAGAGAGGAGGGGGGGTGGAGATGGGGGGGAGAGGGAGGGAGACAGAGAGAGGGGGGAGACAGAGAGAGGGGGGGAGACAGAAAGAAGGGGGGGGGGGGTGGAGATGGGGGGGGAGAGGGAGGGAGAGAGAGAGAGGGGGGGAGGGAAAGAAGGAAGGAAACAGAATAGAGACAGTCATTATCCCTAATCTCTCTTTGCAAACCAGAAGTGGAAGCAATGTTAGCCGGCTCCCAAACGCAGCGTCCCTGCTCCGAGGCGTCCCTGCTCCGAGGCTGGACGCCTTCGTTGAGAAAGACATGGAACAGTTGTTCCACAGTCGTCCAGGTTGTGCCCTGTCACCTCAGTAGCCTGCTGTAGGAGTAGCCACCCCAAAGCTACACGACTTCCTCCTGAGGGGCCACCATCCTGTCAGATGTGGCCCTCAAACCCTCGGTGGTCACACCTCATTGGCTGACTAATGAGGAGCGTGCGCTGGGCTGGCCCCGCCGTCCGGCTCATCCATCACCAGGACACACTGGTCACGTCTCCCCCCGTCGCCCGGGGTAACGGACAGCCCGGCTGATAAAAGACGATGTCTTCAGAAACCCAACGAGCACGGCCAGCTCTAGCTTCATCACGCCTGTCCAGATACGACCTTCGCTGCTACACCCCCCCTCCTCCTCCTCCTCCTCCTGCACCCCCTCCTCCTGAAACATCACTCCTACCAGTTATCCCCGCTCTCCCCCCTCTCAGATCCCCCCCTCTCTACCTATCAGAGCGGTTGTCTCTCACGCATCTCAGATTACATGGAGGAGGCCTGCCTGCCCCCCTCCTGCCCCCCCCCCCCCCCCCCCCCCGCTAAACGTGGACAGATTAAGACAAATGATCTCCTGACTGCTGGGGGACTGCTCCTCACTTACATGGCGATAGATTTGACAGAGCTACAAGACATCTGGCAGTACATCATCTCTCCCTTCTCATTCAGCTCCTCCTCCCCCCCCCCACCCCCCACCATCTATCCCCCACCTTTCCTCCAACTCTCCTCCTATTTCTCTCCATCTTTCCTCTTCTCTTCTGGGCCTGTAGTCTACCGACAACGGGTGGCGAGGCAGCCTCGCTAGTCATCGTTCCCATGGAGCTGTAATGGTGCTTCCTGGCCTTCCTCGTCTGTGTGTGTCTATAACAGCGTGTGGTTGCTGGTCGAGCCTGGGGTGGAGGTAAGCCGCCATGTTGCCATCTCCAACTAAGATTGAACAGCAGGCGTCCAACTGGGAACATTTTTTAAGAAGAACACAAACAAACCTCTTTATAACCCTCTGAATTACAAGGATAAGTAAGACAGCCTCTCCAGCCTCTGTGACTCAAGGCCTAGGCCTCTACACACACACACACACACACACACACACAGCACAAACAGGAAAAAACAAGTTCCATCAAAGCCAAGGCCTGTAGACACCCTTGATTCTTTTTCCTTGTGCTTCACGGCTCTCTGTAATTTTCGGTCACATTTCATGCATCCGTTGCCACAATTTACCGCCCCAAACCGAGTAAATGATCGTTCTCTTGTAGAGACAACGCAGCGCGAGGCCAGCGTTTGATAAGTGAAAACCTTCCCTGCAGGTACCACCTTAAAAGTCTGCCAAGGCACCATTAATAACTTGTTATAGAAAGACGCTGTTCCCGACGATGTAATAATCAAAACAATTATCAAAAGCGCTTTCAAAAGGTGCAGGTGGCCATGATGCCGCTGGTGCTGTATTGGAAGGAACACAAGAAGACGGGCCTTAACGCCTCCTCAGACCACATTCCTGTCGCTTCTACTGCGCAATAAATAGATAATCAAACCAGAGGGAAATAACGTGGTTGGTTTAATCTTTAGCCTCTGTGGTCCTTGAACAATTTGTATCCATGAAAATCACGCGAACACGCGCACAATCCCAGAGCTGTTTAAACAGCTCAGATGGCTCAAGTTCCGACTTGCGAGAGAGACTAGCGATAGATCAACATGGACTAGCCAGGGATAATCGAAAAGATGTGTTCACACACAAATTAAGTGAAAAATGTAACAGGTAGGACTTCTGAAAGCATCTTCAAAGATGCCTTGTTCTTGAATTCAGGGCAAATCCTCTAATTAGCGGCTGTTTCAGCGTCTCTTGTGGGGGCGGTCTCTCTGCAGCAGTTAGAGGAGGCTAGTTGACTCTTTGGTTTCTCACTGGAGACTACATGTGATCAACGGCAAAAAAATAAACAGAACAGAGCGACCTAAATTTAAATCAACTTTACATATTTTCAAAGAGCTGAGGAGACCGGTGGTTTTATGTACATGTAGTGGTAAGTGGGAAGAGCTAATTGAGCACAGACTAGGAGGTGCTCGGTTTGTTTGTTCCACCATAGACGCATCGCCGATCTTATTAGCCTCTACTTTGTATCGCACCTCCGCTTGACTGCCTCGCCCTCCTCCTCTGTGCGCACGCGCGTGTGAGTGCAATCGCGTTTAATGACATAGGTTTAAAAAATTAAAAATAAACATCCAATTCATCTAGAATTACATGCTCAATTTTCTGAGGGACCAAAAGCATTTCTTTCTCCGCCTCCTTCCTCCCCGAGAGAGTAGAGCCACTGACGACAATTTGCAGTGATGTGACCGACGTTTGAAATCACAGTCATTAGAAGTCTTCAAAAACAACGGTGGACTTCTCGGCCGAAAAAGTGGGGAAAAATAGATTTTTGGAGTTGATTCAATACCGACAGAGCCAGCCTAATCTTCTGTGGTTTATTCGAAGATACTCTGCTCGGTATAAATCCTTTAATATCCCAACTGAAATTGAAGAGGCCAGCCATCAAAGCCAACTGAATTGCAGCGAGCTTAAAAGAGGTAAAATCTTACTATGTAAATATATTCACCACAGACAACTTTTTTGGACACGGAAAGAACATCAACGCTTATATAACCACCAAATATTACTAAACACAAACACACACACACACATACTGACACACACACAGACACACACACTGACACAAAGCCTTTATAAAGCACTCTGGAAGTGATCGGTAGCAGAGAGAGAATTGTGAGAATAGTGAGAAAAGTCCTTAAATAAATGATGTGTAACCTCTGTGTGTGTGTAACCTCTGTGTGTGTGTGTGTGTAACCTCTGTGTGTGTGTAACCTCTGTGTGTGTGTGTGTAACCTCTGTGTGTGTGTAACCTCTGTGTGTGTGTAACCTCTGTGTGTGTGTGTGTGTGTGTAACCTCTGTGTGTGTGTAACCTCTGTGTGTGTAACCTCTGTGTGTGTGTAACCTCTGTGTGTGTGTGTGTAACCTCTGTGTGTGTGTAACCTCTGTGTGTGCCCTACCTCTCTTGATCAGCTGGATGTTGGCCTGCCGTCTGCCGTTCCCGTTCTCCACGTAGCAGGAGTAGTTCCCTAGGTCTCCGTCCTCCACCGCCTCCACCGTCAGCGACACAGACACCTCCTGCTCTCCCAGGTGCTCCCGGATAGTCCTGCAGCCCAGGGCAACACAGCTGGATCAGACCGGCCCAAATCTGCTAGCAATTTTGGGGAGGGACAATTATATGACATTTTCTCAAGAGCAATTCCTGAGGGGGACACCAAAATTACTGCTGTAACACACGTTACATTGCTACATTGTAATACGTGAATGTATATTATTAATATTATTGAAATGTCCTTATGTTTACAGTGATTTATTGGGGGGGACAAATCCTATTTTTCCCAGAATGGGGGGGTTGTGTCCCCCCTGTCCCCTCCCTGGGATTTCCACCTATGGCTGGGTCAGACCGGACAAGCAGCCAGGCCACACCCTGGCCTAAAGCACCGATCACACGCTCAGAGAAGGCTGGGTTTGGTTGGGTTTGAGTACACGCCAAACAGCGGGAGGTGGTTGCAAACTGGAGCGGGTTGTTAAACAGGGCAGGCTGTGCAAGTAAGGGAAGGACAGGGACTGATACAGATAACGGGCAAAATAATTAGCTGGAGAAAGCGTTTCCAGTGGCAGCGGTGTACTCGATGTGTGGCAGAAGGGATTTAATCCCTGTGTAGATGGAGGAGCACGAAGAAAGAAACACAGCAAATGGAAAAAAGAATAATCTCTTTTGTTCACGTTAGTAGACCTCCATTCTGGGTTCTGCTACGATCATGTGACCCCCAGTGTCGAAAGCAGAGCTGTGCTTGTGGAGCAGCAGGGTGGGGGAGGTGTGTAAGTTACAGTGTGCCCCCTGTCCCCACTCCCAATCACCTCTGTGGAC
Source organism: Osmerus mordax (assembly GCF_038355195.1). Taxonomy (NCBI): domain Eukaryota; kingdom Metazoa; phylum Chordata; class Actinopteri; order Osmeriformes; family Osmeridae; genus Osmerus; species Osmerus mordax. Next base: position 1,725,551 of record NC_090071.1, on the reverse strand, counting down.
TGGCAGAGGTACAGCACAGTACTGGAGGGGTGAGGGGTGCGTTATAATCAACGAGGGGGTCAAGTCTGGTGGATCACCAGCCTGATCTTCTCCACATTTCAAAAGCGAGTTCAACCTTTCTTCGTCTTTGTCAGATTACGTCGGATAACCAGGAAGAATTAGACTCCTCTGTCGCCATGCAACCTTCAGCTCGTATAGATCCGCTGAGATTGGTTGGTTCGTCTGCACTGACTACACCCTATAAGGCTCGCAAGACACTAACAATATGATTTAAGTTCGCCGTCTCGCTCGTTTCCATGGCAAACAGGCCAGGCGGTGAGCGGCGTGCGTCTGTGTGACTAATGGAAGAGCCTTCCTTGTCTTGGACCCCGGAGCTTTTAGGCCCTCCCCATCCCTCTCCACAGTCTGCTGGGCCAGGCAGACAAAGGGCCGTGAGGCTGAAGGATGGATCTCCACTGATGGCTTTTTAAAGGGCCCATCCAGCCAGGCGTGTCCCAGCCTTACATGTTCTTAATGGGAGTGAGAGACAGGGGGGGAATCATCACGGGTCAAATCTGTCTCTGTGTGCTTTAAATGTCTCCCTGCGTCATTAGGGAGCAGGGATCTGTAGTGGCTGTCTGTCAAGGCTTTGGGCGCGTGTGCTCTCTCTCTGTGTGTGTGTGTGTGTTAGGAAGACAAATATTGAGTTTGAGAGTTTGGATGCACAGCTTGCTCAGTATGTTTAGGCTGATGTGTGTGTGTGTGTGTGTGTGTGAGAGAGAGAGAGTTTGTGGAGGAAAAACTAAAATGAGATTAAGAGTGAGAGATAGTTTTCAGTCAAAGCTCTGTGTGTGTGTGTGTGTGTGTGTGTGTGTGTGTGTGTGCGTGTGCGTGTGTGAAGCCTGACAGTGTGTATGTGAGCGATGGGGACAGAACAAGCAGAGTGTGCTTGGAACAAGATGAAAAAGCACAGACACCCTTGATGTTTAACACACATGGCTCTGCAGAGATCAGCCACACACACACGTGTTTGAGATGTGTGGTGAGAGAAACACGGGAGAGGTCCTCACGGAATCGCATGTGCGTCAAACCAGAAGTCGATTCAGAGCTGACACATGCAGGCACGTGACTGGACGACTGACGACAATCAAGTGCAACAAACCACCAATAGTCTTTGGGGACCCTTGACTGACAGGCCCAGAGGCACACCCTCCTAATGAAGACACTCCCTCCTCCAAGCTCTCAGTCTGGAGAGAGTGAAGGAGTCCCATCATCATGAGAGGCAGGGCTACTATCACTAATGGTTTTGAACACAAGGAATGACCCCCTAGCCTCCCCCCTCCTCCTCCTCCTCCTCCTCCTCCCCTCTCCATCTCTTCACTCTGCTAGCCTCCCTCCTCCTCCTCTCTTCTTCCTCCTCCTCCTCCTCCCCTCTCCATCTCTTCACTCTGCTAGCCTCCCTCCCTCCTCCTCCTCCTCCTCCTCCTCCCCTCTCCATCTCTTCACTCTGCTAGCCTCCCTCCTCCTCCTCTCTTCTTCCTCCTCCTCCTCCTCCTCCTCCTCCTCCTCCTCCTCCTCCTCCTCCTCCTCCTCCTCCTCTCCATCTCTTCACTCTGCTAGCCTCCCTCCCTCCTCCTCCTCCTCCTCCTCCTCCCCTCTCCATCTCTTCACTCTGCTAGCCTCCCTCCCTCCTCCTCCTCCTCCTCCTCCTCCTCCTCCTCCTCCTCCTCCTCCTCCTCCTCCTCCTCCTCCTCCTCCTCCTCCTCCCCTCTCCATCTCTTCACTCTGCTAGCCTCCCCTCCCTCCTCCTCCTCCTCCTCCTCCTCCTCCTCCTCCTCCTCCCCTCTCCATCTCTTCACTCTGCTAGCCTCCCTCCCTCCTCCTCCTCCTCCTCCTCCTCCTCCTCCTCCTCCTCCTCCTCCCCTCTCCATCTCTTCACTCTGCTAGGCTCCCTCCTCCTCCTCCTCCCCTCTCCATCTCTTCACTCTGCTAGCCTCCCCCCTCCTCCTCCTCTTCCTCTTCCTGCTCCTCCTCCTCCTCCTCTTCCTCTCTTCCTCCTCCTCCCCTCTCCATCTCTTCACTCTGCTAGCCTCCTCCCCCTCCTCCTCCTCCTCCTCTCTTCCTCCTGCTCCTCCCCCTGTCATGGATTCCTCCTTGGTCTAATTGGGTCCATGTCCTCCCCAGCAGTGAGCGTGTTCAGCCTGGTGGCTCAGCTAACAGAGAATATCTGTAGCTCCTTCAAATGTCATGTCAATGACTGGGCCACCCGTGTCGGATTTAACCTTTTCATTAGCTAGCATTTTGTCAAGCCAACGGAATCCATGACCATAAGCCTATACAGTGCCTGGGAATGTGTGTATTTGTGTGTCTTTGTGTTTGTGTGTGTGTGTGTGTGTGTGTGTTCAGGGCTAAGGCAACAAGTGTCTTTAAATGCCCACAAATCAGGGCACCAAAACTCCCAGAGTTCCCCTGTACCCAGTGCTGCCCTCCTCTTCCAGGTTCACTTTAGAACATAAAACACACAAACCAAGTAGGCCAAGCAATGAATCGCTTTCTGAAACATGACTGTGTTCTGTTCTGCACAAACACACACACAGACACATACACACAATCTGTGCCATGATAAAGAATGTATGATAACATGAATTATTGAAAAACTGTATTAAACATTTATGGATATTATGGAGGAAATATCCTGGCTGCTGAATGCAAAGCTGCGTATATCCCTAGGAGGGTGAGGGCCTGGTGAGGTGTGGCAGCCACACCTCAGGGTGAGGTGTGGCTGCTAACTGGGCTTGAATGGTTCTCAGATGACTGTCACTGCGCTGTTGGACCCTCCATTGTTGTTGGAAACAAGTCTTACTTCCCAGGCTGGTATCAAATTGTATCTGTAGACTTTTCTCAGACTCCAAAATATTTTTTTGTTTAAAAATAATTTTACTGTTGTGTATTTGGACACAAACACTAGAATAAATATGAAGTTGTTTTTGTACCAACTTACAATGGTCATAATGATTAACTTTCAAATTCCTGACAGCAGAAGGCCTAGCGATTTTATACTCAAAAATACTTTTTATCTGGGGAGGAATGCAACTCTGTGGTGGAGCATTTGCAGGCTGATCAGGAGGTCCCGGGTTCAAATACCACCCTTTGATTTGAATAAAAACATCTACTAAGTGCATACATTATCATGTTTAACCTGAAGGTCTACATTATCCTCAAACATGACACTGTTCAGAAACAGATTGCAGGGTTTCCCGCAGAAAGAAAAAAAAAGACGCGTTCTGCAGAGAAGGGAGACTGGCGTTGGTCACGGTTTGGAATGTAAGGGAGAAAACAGGACAGAGTAACACGGCGGATATCGCTCATAAAAAAAAGATTACGACGTAGTTAAGGCGGCAGGCGTGTGTTGCTTAGGCGGGCGCCTTAGCTGCAAAGTGCTGTGGGAAACCCTGGCTACAGATGGCCGAGTATTAGCAGTGATCTCTTACTTGATCTCGCTCTCCTGGACCCTCTCCTCGTCCAGATCCTCGATAAACTTCTCTCCCTTCATCCAGTAGATGAGCGGGCTGGCGTCGCCGCTGTAGCCGAAGAAGGCCCGGCATGTCAGGTTGACTGGACTTCCTGTGGAAGGAGAGGGAGACAGGAAATGAGGCGCGGCCGGGTGGTAAAACAGCGCAACACGTGGGGAGTCGTTCCTCGTCTCAGAATATGACCAGGAATCCTCGATAGACATCCTCAAAAACATCCCCAAAAAGCTAAACCTGGTTAACCACAGAACGACCCAGCTCAACCCCCCTCCCCTCCTTCCAGAACAAGGAGTGTGACGGGGAGCTGGTGGCGGTGAGGGGAGGGGTTCAGCTCTGAGGAGCTGGCGGTATGCAGCAGGCAGTGAGAGGCACCAGGATGGAGTGATGAGCAGATAGGCTCCCTGGGGCCGCTGGCAGACTGACACTGTCAATGGGCTGAGGGGCTAAGCTGACACACCTCAGGAGAGCCTCTCCCCCGGCCCCGAATGCGGGTCTCTCCTCTCCGCTCATTCTGAACGCATTTCTTATGTGTCGAGGGGAGACGAGGCCGCTTGGAGACCTCCCTCTCTCACATTTCTTCTCTCTCTTTATTGCTCTCTCTCTCTCTCTCTCTCTCTCTCTCTCTCTCTCTCTCTCTCTCTCTCTCTCTCTCTCTCTCTCTCCGCTCAGCCACCTGACTCCCTGATGTTTTGCTTTAACCCTCCTCTTTTTAACTCTTTGGTTTATGTTGCAGACACACACACACACACACATACACTTTCAAACACACACACATTCTTCCTGGTTGTGGTGGAGTGTTCTGAAGCGATTACACTTTGACATCATCAAAGCCTGACTGTCGGCAGTCCTATTAAGCCGGCAATTCAAGGACAAGAAAGTCCTCTGCAGCACGTTCAAGAAGGCAAACAGGTTATTCCCCTTCGTTCGTTAGTGTTGCTCACAGACGTGTATGATCACCCCCTGCCGTGACAACTTCCTCGTTAAAACAAGAATGATACGACAAAACCGTCTAATAAAAACAATAAACATGCATTTTAAATGGCCATTTTCTTAGGCCATCTCTGCTTTGTTCATTTTTGCACACAAGATAACACCTTAAGGATGTAATTCAACCAGAAGGGACACGGAAAGTCTAGGTGATATTCCTGGAGCTCTCCGTGTTGGAGCAGTCTCTGACAGACAGGGACAGTGCTGGCTGAGGAGAGATAAGCAAGCCGTCGAGTCGCAGTACCTCTCCAGACCATTAGAGGGCCCCGCACATCTACAAACCAGTGAAACAGATGTACTACCACATCTCTAGACGAGGGGGGGGGGGGAGGGGAAGCGGGGGGGGGACTGAAAACAAAACAGTGTGACAGGTACTGCCATCAGGGAAGAAGCCACGATGTTCCTGCAGCGTCAGACACCGTACAACTGTAGATTCACCACACAGAGTATTAACCCAAGGACCTGAAAGCATGTACATGTCTCAGTGACTGCAATGCAGCATGCTTCCTGGATACTTATAGCTCGTACCACACACTGCCAGCCAGAAGAAGAGGGGGATTATAGGTTGTTACACGGCCACTTGGAGGGGGAGGAGGGGAGGGGGAGGAGGGGAAGGGGAGGAGGGGGTGGAGGGGAGGAGGGGTGGAGGGGAGGAGAGGAGGGGGAGGAGGGTTGGAGGGGAGGAGGGGAGGGGGAGGAGGGGGGAGGAGGAGAGGTGGAGGAGGGGAGGAGGAAGGGAGGAGGGGAGAGAAGCTCTTCATTGCCATGTTCTCTGTTCATCTACACATATGGTTGAATACATAGGTTAGGGCGTCTACACTGAGGAGACACACACACACACACACACACACACACTCTTGGACACCAAAGGGACACATTTAAATCCCAACCTCTGGCCCAGCCTGTAAAAAAATAATTTAAAAAAGCCCCTAATGCGATTGTGTGCTCTCCCTGCCTCTCCTCTTGCTTATCTCTCCCTGCCTCTCCTCTTGCTTATCTCTCCCTGCCTCTCCTCTAGCTTATCTCTCCCTGCCTCTCCTCTTGCTTATCTCTCCCTGCCTCTCCTCTTGCTTATCTCTCCCTGCCTCTCCTCTTGCTTATCTCTCCCTGCCTCTCCTCTTGCTTATCTCTCCCTGCCTCTCCTCTTGCTTATCTCTCCCTGCCTCTCCTCTTGCTTATCTCTCCCTGCCTCTCCTCTTGCTTATCTCTCCCTGCCTCTCCTCTTGCTTATCTCTCCCTGCCTCTCCTTTTGCTTATCTCTCCCTGCCTCTCCTCTTGCTTATCTCTCCCTGCCTCTCCTCTTGCTTATCTCTCCCTGCCTCTCCTCTCCTCTCTTAGTCTCAGCGATGTGACCAAGCTGCTCCACAGCCCTCTCTGAAGCAGCGGTCCAGGGACACACCTGCCCAGGTAGACCTGCGGAGGACACATGGCTCGCACACGCGTGTTGACGTGTGCGAGCGACGGAGGTTGACATACGTGACCCACTGTGTTTACGAACATCTCCTGTAGGGTGTGAATCCTGAGACGTTTTAAAACAGGATTTTCCCCCATTTGTGTTTAGCCACTTCTGGTTTTCAGCCTTGGATGAATGAAGCTGTTGTTGAAGACTTGAGCTGCATTTCAAAGTGGAGAGTGACGTTTAGAGTTTTAGCAATTATTAGGCATAGTTATCCAGAGAAACTTACAAGAGCAAATTGAAAAGGCCGTGTTTAAATGTGGATTCATTTGTGTTCTATTTGACACCCCGGCAGTAATAACAAAGAGAAATGTTTTAAATCCTTCACTTAACAGAAAGGAGGGAGTCTATTTTGAACCGGACAATTAAGTCTAAATAATAACAGACGAAAAACAACAAAGGAAGGCTTTTGATGCTCAGCAGTCCCTGTCCACACAGCTTGTGTGTGTGTGTGTGTGTGTGCGTGTGTGTGTGTGTGCTTACTATGTTTGTATTCATGAGAGAGTAGGAGGGAGAGGAAGAGAGAGTGAAACTTAGCTTTTATGTGGGTGTGTGTTTGTGCACTGTATGTGTGTGCGTCAGAAAGTGAGAAAGAGGGAGAGAGGATGAGAGGGTGAATGTGTGTGTGTGTGTGTGCTCATCAGGGACAGGCATGCATAGTGCTTGCCTGATGTCCTCTCGTTGTTTTCCCTGCCTTTCCCCGGTCATAAGCCTCCACTTCCAGTACTCTGTAGCATTCAATTAGGCTTCTCCCCACTCACATGTGGCCTATCTCCAGTCATTCACATGTTTCCATCGCACCTCATTACTGAGATGACCAACACTCACGCTTCGCTCATTAAGTAATGTGGTGAGTTTATGGAGCGACACAATGCAATAAGCAAACCGTTTTATCCACGACCATTCTCCAGAGTCCTCTGAGGTTAGCCTCTGGACCGATGGACTTGGGGGGGGGGGGAGAGAGTAAGGAGGAGGGAAAGAGAAGGAGAGAAGGTAGGAGAGATAGAGAGCTGGAGAAAGAGATGATGAGGGAGGGAGGGATATTTGGACAAAGAGAGAGGATGAAGGAAGGAGAGAGAAGGTGGGAGAGAGAGAGAGACGGAGAGAAAGAAAGAGAGGATCGGGGAGTGAGACGAGAAAAAGAGAAAACAAAAGAACAAGAGAGAGAAGTAAGTAAGTAAGTAAGACTTTATTTATATAGCACTTTTCATACAAGAATTGCAGCTCAAAGTGCTTAACATAAAATCAACAAAAACAATAATACAAGTGTTGATCTAAAACGTTTAACAAACCAAACTAGCCGCACTGTATCTGCGGTCTCTCGAATCCATCTTAGATCCGAGTTGCCACTTGCAGTTTCTAATAAAGAGAAAGAGGGAAGCCCTCGTCCACATCAGGCCGTGCTGCTGGAGAGGCTGACATTTACAAGATCTAAAGCCTCATTCACATTGATATTTCAGAAAAGCAAAACACTTAAGCAGACAGGATGATTATTGCAAAGGTCCAAATTGGCCATTTTACCGATACACGCACCTCGGCCCTCTTCAGAATACCCCCATAAAACATTTAAAACTAAATAATACCTAATAGCGAAGCTCATCTTTCAAGTCCTTTCCAGATGCAATACCTCAAAGTATCAATGCTTATTCAATGAGGACATGTTTGTTTTGCAACTGTGTTGACATTCCAATCAACATCTGTACACCCCAAGGGGAATATCCCAGTCACCCCTCCCTCCCTCTCAGAGGGGGAGAGAGAAAAAGAAAATGCGGAGGACGAGAATGACAGATAGGGATGGGAGGGAGGGAGGAGAAAGAGGAGGCTGGGAGGGAGAAAGAGGAGAGAGGGAGGGAGGGACAAAGAGGAGAGAGGGAGAAAGAGGAGAGAGGGAGGGAGAAAGAGGAGAGAGGGAGGGAGGGAGAAAGAGGAGAGAGGGAGCAAGGAAGAGGAGGGTGGGAGGGAGTGAGAAAGAGGAGGCTGGGAGGGAGTGAGAAAGAGGAGGGTGGGAGGGAGGGAGAAAGAGAGGGGTGTAGAGGGAGAGAGGGTGGTGCTGATTCAGAGGTTCAACAACAGATCCATCTCAGCACCCTCTATTCTAACACTTCATATCTGCTGAAAGTTTCTCTCCTCTTCTTCTCCATCATCCTTTCATCTTTATTCTTCTTTCAATCCCTCAATCGTCACGGTACCCCCCCCCCCCCCCCGCCTCCCTCCAGAGTACAGCCTAGAGGCCAATCCCAGTGAGGCTCACTGAAACTCTCCGTTCAGCCAATCCCGAGGAAGCTTACTGTGCTCAGGAAACCAATCCACAGTGACAGGCAGGGGCGAGGGGTGCAGCGACGCCCACCAGGGTGCCGGTTTATCTGGACCGGATCAACACGGTTCGTGAGCTGAATGAGAGACCGGACGCGTCCATGTCTGACAGGAACGTCTCCGCTGAGGATTTTTCGAAAATCTACCTTCGTTCTCCCCCCCCCCCCCCCCCTCTTTGTCCTTAAGATCTCTGGAAGCAGGGAAGCACTGCCTGGTCCCTGCAGGAGAGGAGGCAGGGGCCTTGATGTGGGGGATGAGGGAGGGGAGGGTGTCGAGGAGGGGGGGGGGGGGCGTCCTGGTACTGTGCACAGATGTGTGACGAGGACCAGTTTGTTGTCCTGCTATCTCTACGGCAACCTTGGGTTTTACTCCTCTCTCCCTCTCTCCGTTTTCTCTCCAATTCCTCCTCCTTCTTTTCACATCCCCCCTCCTTCCCTCCCCTTGCTCCCCCTCCCCCCCCTGCCTCCCCCCGCCTCCCTCTCCTGCCAAGGAGCAGGCCTCAGGAGAGTCTTGTGTGCAAACACAAGGTGCAGATTTCCATTATAAATGCATATGCAGGCGTGCGACAAACAAAAGAGTATGTGTGTGTGTGGGGGGGGGGGGATATGTGTGTGTGTGTGTGCAGCAGTGCAGCAAGAGAGGGGAAGATAGCCAACGCTAGACTGGGGACTTGGTTTGTATATTAGTTTGTATTCACAAATTGTCAACATCGCATCACGTGTGTCTCCTGATAGAAGAATGCATATGCACACACACACACACACACACCGTTGCAACCCGTACACATGCTCGCACACACACACACTGTTACGAGTCTTACACATGCCCGCATGCACCAGCACTCACACACGCAACAAACACACACTGAGACATGCCTCCTTGTGACCCTGATGAGAGAAATACTACTACTGCTACTGCTACTACTACTAATAATAATAATAATAATCTCCAGGCCGTCCCAGTACTCTCGGCCGTACTCGGACGTAAGGCTTGACCGGTACTTTAGTGAGTTGTCTGGCGTGGTGAATGGATTCACCAATCCTCCATTTCCCCTGCCCGTTGCGGCTGCTCATTTCCTCATCAACCTCTTTAGATTTGTCCCTCCAGGCCTCCGTACGGAGGTACACAAAGTCTCTTCATTGAGACGCTCACCCCAACAATCCAATCCACGGGCAGGGTTTAAGGGCTGCGCTCAACTTTATGGGGGCTCTCAACAAGTAGGAGTTGGGGAATTCAGATAACCTTGTGCTTCTTAAAAAATAGCTTGTCTTAAAACCCTGGCACTTAAACCGCTTGCAATCCATTTAATTAAAAACAATACAATAAATTACGAGCAATGCTATCAAGAAGGAAGGAGGGAGGCAGGGTGGGGGGTGGGGGTGCAGTAAACACAAGAGAAGTTAAATTATGACCTTGTCCCAGTGAATATTTTAAAGGTGGACACCAAGGCACACGCATAAATTTAAGGCTGGAAGTGCTGATCTGTCAATCACCCGATTCCCAGCATGCATTGCACAGACGTGTGTGCGGTTGTATTTTATGCTCCGAGAAAAGAGAGAGAGACAGGGAGAGCAAGCGAGGGAGGGAGGAAGAGAGAGAGACAGGGATAGCGAGAGAGAGAGGGAGGAAGAGAGAGAGAGAGAGAGAGAAAGAGAGACAGGGAGAGCGAGCGAGGGAGGGAGGAAGAGAGGGAGAGAGAAAGAATGAAAGAAAGGAGATGTTTTTAGTTACTCTTTTCTGGATAGCCTTTAGCCTGGATAATGTGTATTTATTGGCTGATCTCGACTGTGTGGCACGCACAGCTAAGGGCCAAGGCCTCAGTTATAGAGCCACATACAAAAGTCTTGTAAAACCAGCCACTCAGAACCATCTCAAACAGCAATAGGGAATATTTTTGAGTAGAAAGTATGATGAATTTTATGCTCGTGAAATAAGATTTGAGACACACACACAGTTGTTTAGATACATAGTACATCAAGTTTGTTGAAATGCATCAACATAAACAAATATATATTTAAATGACAGAAATATCCAGTATATTTGAGTATGTTTCCTTAGAGGCTGGTGAAAGTGATGACAAAGTGCTTGGAGAGAAGGTGATGGAGGGCTGGCAGACTGTGTAACCATGTGAGCCACGCACACTATCTGCCACCACGTTAGATCCCAACCTAATCCCAGACCAATCTCTGATTTCAGCCCCGCTTCCAATATGTGCTCTCCCCTAACCCTCATAATCAGTTTTGATGAGTCCATGACAGGGGATAGAGCATGTGAAAAGGTTATGTGTGTGTGTTTGTTGGTGTGTGTGTGTGTGTGTGTGTGTGTGAGAAAGAGTGAAAAGGCACTGACAGGAGACTGAGAGTGTGACATGTCTAGTGTCTGCTTCAGGTGTGACTGAGAATGTGTGGTGTATGTGCATGAGCATGTTTGTGTGTGTCTGTCTGCATGTATAACTGCGGGGGGGGGGGGGGGGTGCGTGTATAACTGCGTGTGTGCGTGTGCATGAATATGCATGTGTGTGTAGGCCTGTATTTATATATGTGTGTGTGTGTGTTTGTACAGTGCGGTCCACGATGATAACCCAGGTACCATACTGATGAGATCCAGTCTGATCATATTACCATCCCCCCCTCCTCCCCCCCTGCTCCCTCCCTCTCCCCCTCCTCCCCCTCCCCCCTCCTCCTCTATCTCCCTCTCTCCTCCCTCTCCCCCCCCCTCCCCCTCTCTCTCCCCCTCTCTCTCCCCCTCCTCCCCCTCCCCCTGCCCCCCCTCCTCTCTCTCCCCCCCTCCTCCCTCTCTCTCTCCCCCCCTCTCTCCCCCCCCTCCTCCCTCTCTCTCTCTCCCTCCTCCCCTCTCTCTCCCCCTCCTCCCCTCTCTCTCCTCCTCTCTGCAGGTAGAGCTATCTCCGTGCAGCACTGTGTGACACATGGCTGGCGTTGATCGCAGGCTTCAGTATTTGCAGTGGAGCTTCCAGAAATGTTTCCTAGGGCAGCAAAGGATCTCATGGTGCCACACCAAATCAAAAGCCATAACTGTATTTCAGGAATTGTATTTTGCTGTAGTATATAGGCTAGTTGAAAACTGTCAATATGAGAGTTTCTTATTATACATTTAATGTTGCTAATACTCTGATCCTTCCCCCTTGGTGGTGCCACTAAATATTTGCATTCTTCACGCCTGTGTGTGCCTGGGCCAGTGGGACAGCTGTCACACGCTACCGTGACTTATCTCTGCCTCGACACCATCACTTCCTCCGACTGCCCCCAACGATAAACCCCCCCCCAATGGCCTCGTCATGGAAACGCCGATTTTAATGCCGTTCGTGACAGGGGCCTACCTCACTGCAACACTTAGCCAAATTGACTTAGGATGGCTTGTATCATATTTTTGCCGCCAGGAAGGAAGGAAGTCGAGGAGGATGTGGGGATGCAGAGTGAAGTGAAGGTTGGAGCTGTCAGAAATGGAGCGCGTCCCGCTGAGGTCTTCTTGGCGGGAGCCTGCAGACTAGGTGTTTGGACTGGGCCAGCAGAGAGGACGACAAATATTAGCCGTGATGAAATTGCACGACACGCAGCGCTCCTAATTCACATGGATTAATACCACCTCACCTCACCCCCCTCCTCCGTCCCTCCGTCACCGGCACAAGGCGTACAGTAAACCTGCCTGTTGTGATCAATGCAGAGATCAATAGCCTTGCTATGTCAGAGAACGATCTTTATTCACAGTCTATTGTCTCAAACCAGGGTCAATACTGCAGGACAACGAAATCCCTTAGAGGCACACACAGAGATGAGCTTTCTACTTGGGTACAGTACACCAAGTACACCAAATACTCTCCTACCTGGGTACAGGACACCACAGTACTCTCCTACTTGGGTACAGGACACCACAGTACTCTCCTACCTGGGTACAGTACACCACAGTACTCTCCTACCTGGGTACAGTACACCACAGTACTCTCCTACCTGGGTACAGTACACCACAGTACTCTCCTACCTGGGTACAGAAGTCAAAACGTGTGGATGCCACTGCATGTTTCAGGGTGGAGACCTCTGCCAAACAAAAGCCTCCACGGTCGTGTTGCATCTGTAGTCGGCTTGGGGGAAACTCTCTGTGTGAAGTTAATCTCTGCGGACTGTGATGCAGTAATGCTGCAGCTCATGAGGAATTACTGGGAGATTTGGAGAAAAGCTGTTGGCAGCTTTTTCCCTGTCGCTTTATTAGCCAAGTTGTGCAATTTGTGCCATCGCTTTATGTGACAGGGTACGTCTTATCCTCCCCGCCCCCCCCGCACCGGTACTGGATCCGGCACAGTCCGATGGTGTCCTGAATGGAGGAGGGGGTGTGGGGGGGCCGACACACACACACACACACACACACACAAACACACACACACAAAGACACACACACACACACACACAAACACACACACACACACACACACAAACACACACACACACACTGTGTAGTACAACTCCTGCACACACACACACACGAACACACAGCTACTGTGTAGTACAACTCCTGCACGCACACACACACACACACACAAAGAATATTGTATGTGTCTCGTCCACTTGTTGTACTGTACGGGTAATGCTGCATGTGCACATTGGATGAATGTGAATTTTTGGTTTGGGTGCAGGCTATGAACAGATGACAAAGCATTTTCTCTCCTTGTTCTCCTCCACAGCCCTGCAGACGGGCTGGTCCAGACCGCAGGCTCTGCCTGGGAAAGGACAACCCTCCACGAGGAGAGAGACCAATCAAACTAAGCCAACACATGTTCACCTGCTAACAGGAATCAGCAGAATTGTCCCATGCCCTCCAAGGCTTGGCTAGCCTCCAATTTGTTTGTTCGTTATTTGTTTGTGTGTGTTTGTGTGTGTGTATGTGTGTGTGGTGTAGCAGACTCCATTATTAACTACTGCTTGTGTTTGGGTGTATGCATGTACAGTATAGGTATGTGCATTCTGCTGTGTGTGTTTGTGTGTGTCGGGAGGTATTTCTCTGTGTGTGTGTGGTGGTGGTGGGGTGGTATTTTTGTGTGCGTGTGTGGGGGGGGTGGGTATGTGTCTGTGTGTCGTATACTGTAGTCCTGTAATCTCCATTCAGCTGGTGTTTCCTACACTGAAGATAGGTAGCTCTGCCACACCTTGCTGCAGCATCCCATCAGACACCAGCAGATAAACAGCAAGGCTCCATACTCTCATTTACACAAACACATTTGCATCTCATTGCTGCGAAAGACTCTAAGGAGCAACACAGGATGTAAACAAACATCCGGTAACCATGAGACAGAGGGGGGGTGGGGGGGGGGGGGGGTGGTACTGCAGTGAGAGGGGTGGGGGGGGGGGGAGAGCTGGTTTGTGGTGGGGGGTAAATTATTATAGAATCTTGCCTTAAAAGCAGGTTTGAAGTTGTTTTTCTGGTTGGCATGCTTTGATACGTCGCAACAAAAGCATAACCATGAAACCAGTTGGGAATCGGGCAACCATACACTGCATTAGTGCTGGAGGATGAGTGGGGCTGCAGGACACTGAAGGTGCAGCCTTTCCTGCCCCGAGCACTCTGTGCATGTGTGCTGCCTGTACCGACTTGCATGGGTGGTTTCTAACTGTCCTACTTCCCGGTGACACTGAGAGAAGAGGTGAACTCTGACCTCGACTGTCAGGGACCAACCACTGAGCAGAACGAGTCATTTCTGACCTTTTTCTTTTTCTTTTCGGGACAAACGTTGGAGACATTTTACAGCGTCAGAGTTCTTCTGTCTGTCGTCTATACGGGGGCGTTTGGTCAGCGGTGAAGGTGCGTCTCCGCGGAGGAGAGATCAGCTGTCAAGGAGTCAGGCAGGGCTGTGAAGGGTCCTCCTGCCCCAGGGACAGGCCCTGGGACAGGCCCTGGGGCTGGGGCTGAGGCCAAGGGGCTGGGGCTGAGGCCAAGGGGCTGGGGCTGAGGCCAAGGGGGTCTGGAGGCACTTCACACAGACCTCCACATCAGAGGGGCAAGGCGGGGGGCCGGGGGGGCAGTGATGCCAGAGACCGGGCCTCCTCTACCCTCTGGGCATCGAGCCCAGGTCACCTCTGATCTCCTGCCTGCAGCGTGGGGGTGAAAGCCCTCACACAAAAGTAGTCCAGATGAATAGCCGGCATTGTGTCTGGAATACGGCATAAGGAACGGGAGGTCTGGGATTCCTTGTGAACACAAACTGCAACAGTGCTTCTCACTGATGGGATTTAATCCAGCTTGGTTGTAGACAAGGAGTTTAGCTGTTCTATTTTAGGTTGTGACCTTGGAAAAAGTAAGAAGCTCTGAAAAATGATTATGTGGCAGTCTTTGGTGAAAATCTAAGAAAATATGGTGTCATCACAGAGAAAAAATAGAAGGTGTTGTACCTTGCGGGCCTGGACTAATGATGCGTGTAATAAATGAACTTGCTGCCCAAAAAAAGCAGACAGCCAGCGAAATAATAGAATGTAAAACAAATGAAGCACTAAAATAATTTGTATTTCACCCATGAATGCTATATTTATTGCTGTAAACATTAGGACTCTTATAAACGCGTGATGCACCAAAGAATTGTATTTCAAATAAATAAAAGGGCGGAGAAAAAAATACATTTAAGCAAGCCATCCCTACGTCCATCTCCTCAAATCCTCGAAGCGCTTCCTCCTGATTGGCCCATCCATCGTCCAACCGTGTTGCAGACGTGGAGAGAGATAGACGGCACCGGCGTTGCTATGACGATCAAGGCTGGACCCCGAAGGTGCAGATAAATAATGACGGGGCCGATTCATCACACGGGCAATGGAGTGGACGTCCGAGGGGCAGGACTGCATGGCCCCCATGACCCCCTCTCCCCCCCAGGCCTCACCGACACGGCTCAGGAGTCAAGACCAGGCCTGGAGGACAGGCCGCGGCGTGTGGAGGACAGGCCTGTGGAGGACAGGCCTGTGGAGGACAGGCCTGTGGAGGACAGGCGGCCTGTGGAGGACAGGCCTGTGGAGGACAGGCCTGTGGAGGACAGGCGGCCTGTGGAGGACAGGCGGCCTGTGGAGGACAGGCGGCCTGTGGAGGACAGGCGGCCTGTGGAGGACAGGCCTGTGGAGGACAGGCCTGTGGAGGACAGGCGGCCTGTGGAGGACAGGCGGCCTGTGGAGGACAGGCGGCCTGTGGAGGACAGGCGGCCTGTGGAGAACAGGCCTGTGGAGGACAGGCGGCCTGTGGAGGACAGGCGGCCTGTGGAGGACAGGCCTGTGGAGGACAGGCGGCCTGTGGAGGACAGGCCTGTGGAGGACAGGCCTGTGGAGGACAGGCCTGTGGAGGACAGGCCTGTGGAGGACAGGCCTGTGGAGAACAGGCCTGTGGAGGACAGGCGGCCTGTGGAGGACAGGCGGCCTGTGGAGGACAGGCCTGTGGAGGACAGGCGGCCTGTGGAGGACAGGCCTGTGGAGGACAGGCCTGTGGAGGACAGGCCTGTGGAGGACAGGCCTGTGGAGGACAGGCGGCCTGTGGAGGACAGGCGGCCTGTGGAGAACAGGCCTGTGGAGGACAGGCGGCCTGTGGAGGACAGGCGGCCTGTGGAGAACAGGCCTGTGGAGGACAGGCGGCCTGTGGAGGACAGGCCTGTGGAGGACAGGCCTGTGGAGGACAGGCGGCCTGTGGAGGACAGGCCTGTGGAGGACAGGCCTGTGGAGGACAGGCCTGTGGAGGACAGGCCTGTTGAGGACAGGCCTGTGGAGGACAGGCCTGTGGAGGACAGGCCTGTGGAGGACAGGCCTGTGGAGGAGGGTGCAGGTGAGGAGAGGTTTTATCAACACAGCCCTGCTGAGGGTGACAACTGCAAATAACAGTTTAACAGCTGAGTAATGATGTCTCTGGTACTCTCCTGCTGCAGGGACGCTGTGCTCTCTTCTGCTGTCTGATAAAGCAGGAGGAGGTGAAGAGGGGAGAGGAGGACAGGGGAGGAGGGGAGAGGAGAGTAGGTGAGGAGGGGAGAGGAGGAGAGGGGAGGAGGAGAGGGGAGGAGGAGAAGGGAGGAGGAGAGGGGAGGAGGGTAGAGGAAGAGAGGGGAAGAGGAGAGGGGAGGAGGAGAAGGGAGGAGGAGAGGGGAGGAGGAGAAGGGAGGAGGAGAGGGGAGGAGGGTAGAGGAGGAGAGGGGAGGAGGAGAGGGGAGGAGGAGAAGGGAGGAGGAGAGGGGAGGAGGGTAGAGGAGGAGAGGGGAGGAGGAGAGGGGAGGAGGAGAAGGGAGGAGGGGAGAGGAGGAGAGGGGAGGAGGAGAGGGGAGGAGGAGAAGGGAGGAGGAGAGGGGAGGAGGGTAGAGGAGGAGAGGGGAGGAGGAGAGGGGAGGAGGAGAAGGGAGGAGGAGAGGGGAGGAGGAGAAGGGAGGAGGAGAGGGGAGGAGAGGGGAAGAGGAGAGGGGAGGAGGACGAGCTGTGTGAAATGGGTCGGCAACTGCAAATACAGAGACGACTCCAGATTTCTGTATCTTCTCTGTCCACCTGGCCCTGCCACCCAACATATTGTGCTGGGATGGGAGATTCTCTCTGAAATGAATTCATGTCAGAGAGAATCCCCCCCCCCTCCCCCAAGCGCACGTGTGGACAAGACACAGCCTGAAGCCCCCCAAGATGAAACCCTCCTCACACAACCGGAGCAGAAAATCCTAAAAGCAAAATAAGGTGGAGTGCAATAGAGAAGGTGAGAGTGCCAACTCATTGTGTTCCAGTCACAGTGCGCTGTACACAGTGCGCTGTACACAGTACGCTGTACACAGTACACAGTACACTGTACACTGTACACAGTACGCTGTACACAGTACACTGTACACTGTACACAGTACGCTGTACACTGTACACAGTACACAGTACACTGTACACAGTGCGCTGTACACAGTACGCTGTACACAGTGCGCTGTACACAGTACGCTGTACACAGTACACAGTACACTGTACACTGTACACAGTGCGCTGTACACTGTACACTGTACACAGTGCGCTGTACACAGTGCGCTGTACAGTACACTGTACACAGTACACTGTACACAGTACAGTACACTGTACACAGTACACTGTACAGTACGCTGTACACAGTACACAGTACACTGTACAGTACGCTGTACACAGTACACTGTACAGTACGCTGTACACAGTGCGCTGTACACAGTACACTGTACACAGTGCGCTGTACACAGTGCGCTGTACACAGTGCGCTGTACAGTACACTGTACACAGTACATGTGCCAGATAACTAGTCAGCCAGCTAGTAGTCAACAGAGACTACAGTAGAGGTGTGTGTGTGTGAGCCCCATGGAGAGCCCTGTAGGCCCGTCTAACAGCAGGAGCAAGTCCTTCACGCTGGGAGGGGCCACACATCTGAGAACACCCACACAGGCACCCACACATGCAGCCAGCCAGGCAGACCTGGAGTTCAGCTACACCAGGGGACTCGGATTCCCCCCCTCCCTCCTCCCTCCCCTCCCCTTTTATCCTTGACATGAAACACCTCATCTACATGACACGTCTCCTATATTGTGATTGGCTGTGAGGTCTCTAGGTGGTCTCTAAGTGGTTAATGTACAGGAGATCCACTGGACTGGATCGCCGTCCCTGGTCCGAGGGTCATGAACATGTCCCCTGGTCATGCAGGTGTGGACCCAATCACCGCAGCCGATTCAAAAGGTCAGTAGGGTCACACAAAGGACAAGGAGGCACGATCGGCACCCGAGCGATTGACAATGACGAAGAGAAGCTCAATCAATGGAGTATAGAGTAGAAAATAAATCTTTTGAAATCTTGCTGTTGTCTTCCCTCCCTTCCAGTCACATCCTGTAAAGATGAAACAGACAGGTTTGAGGGAGAGCGCTAAAAGCGCTAGTAGATAAACCAGCAGATGCGAGGAACCTGGCTAATTAGCTTTGAGAGAATAATCGATTGAGAAAGATGCTAAAAAAAACGTCCCATTCAGTATTTAACAACTTCGATAGCTTATCTCAAAATCAGGAGATTCAGAGGATCAGTAATGACCTCTCTGCACTGCTAAGGAACAGGGGAGGAGAAGACAAACAAGTCTCTTTTAGAAAAATAAAGAAAGATACACAGAAATACAGACTAGATAGAAAAATTGGGTGTGAGAGTGGACAAAGAGGGAGAGAGAGAAAGAGAGAGACAGATAGAGTGAAAGTCAGAGAGAAAGAGAGAGAAGGAGAGAGAGAGAAGGAAAGACAGAGAGAGATGGAGAGTGAGAAGGAGAGAGACAGACAGAGAAAGAGGGTGACAAGGAGAGAGAGAGATCTCATCTGCCGTGCCATAGGGTCAGATTGGAGCTCTCCTCCTGGGTTTGCACCAGAGCCGGTAAATCAGGAGGCCGGCTCTCTCCTGCCTGAAGGGCCTTCTGCTGAGGTCAGCGTTGAGCACAGCCGAGCCAGGAGTAGGCATCCATCACCTGCTTTATTCCTCCAAACCCACCACTTAATACAGCAGGAGAAGATAGAAGAAGGCACAATCCAATCAGAGAGTGAAGATTCAATTCTGTAAGATTCCCATGATTCTACCATTTTGGAGGGGGGGGGGGGCGGGGGGGGGCAGGGGGGGGGGGTCTGGAAAGTGCAGAGGGATGCAGAAATCTGTCTGAAAGCGGCTTAAGGGAGGGGGGAGAAAAGAACGAGAGGAAAGATAAACTGTCACGGCAGGGTTCGACAGAGGTGAAGAGTTCGCCCCGGAGATGCAGTAGCCTTCTGGGTGACTATGGCATGTTTGTTCAGGTGCATTAGCAGGAAACGACACATTCAATTGTCCTGATACAAACGTTATATCATTGAGCTAAGGTAAGGATAACCCACCCAAATGCACCCATGAAATTGTGAAACGGCCAACAGCACTGGCTCTCTGACAGGTGAGGGGTGGTAACATATCGGACCTGAAGAAGACAATCCACACAACTCCCTCAGGCTCCGAGAAGGCTACTAACCTCCTCTCAGATGCCCAGCGAGCGTAGGCTAATCTCTGCCGGGCAGCACTTTAAACCCTCAGAATCCCAGCCCTGTCTGCGCCCACCCCTGGCTGCCCTACACTGGATCTCACGAGCAGCCGGATGCTGGTCCAGAGCCAGTGTCTCCATCGCCTCCCTATTGGTTCAGATGAGGGATTGGGGCGGGGATGAACCGATCTCAGATTTGTGTCCAGCACCTGCTGTTGGCCTCCTCCTCCTCCGTCGCCTACCTGCACCAGCGTCAGCAGCAGAGCTGGCGGGGGAACATGCTGCCAGGGCCACCCTACACAGGCAGAGCCAGGACCACAAAACAAAGACCTCTCCTTATCGGTTGTCCTCCATGAAATGCTCCCTCGTCTCTCCAGCCGCCTCCGAAAAGAAGCTCCGAAAAGCTCAAGAGCCCGAGACAAGAGCGTGTCGTCGCCTGGATGCTGACGTTCCGCAAGGAGCCTTATTAAGATTCACATCATGTCCCGACTCCCATCTTGATAAATGAGAATAGTCTGCAAAACTTGCTAAATGGCCCTTTGGCATGGCTGGGGAATAAATTGTGCTAATCATCGGGGGGGCAACAATCAGAATATCCACACAGAAATCAGGGAGCGAGGGGGAGAGTACGTTGGGGAGTAGGAAGATAATGTACATGAGTGTTTGTGGGTTGTGTGTGTGTGTGTGTGCATTAACACGGTGAGACACACTGTTTACTTGTGTGTGTGTCCGTGTGTGTGTGCCAGCCTGTGAGCTGAATCACTCACACAGATCTCCCTGTGGTACTCTACATGTATATGGTGTGTATGTGTATGTGAATGCATAGATTTGGTTCCATGTTCCCTAGGTAACAGACAGAAGGTTTCCTGAGTTTTCTCTGTGGTTGTGTATCACGGTGAGGTTGTGTATCACAGTGTGATTGTGTATCACAATGTAGTTGTGTATCACAGTGTGTAGTTGTGGAAGTTCCATGTAATCAGCAGTGACAGAAGTGTCCCTCTCCGCTGAGCCTGCGTGTCATACAGTCACACGGACGAGAGAGAGAGACATGGTCTCCAGGCAGGCAGAGCACAGGCCCCAGTCCACATCTTGAGAAACATCCCTGAGTAAACATCTTGCTTTATTTCCCCCGTAGTGCAAAACAGCTCAATGAGACACAGTAATAAGACAATCATCTAAGAAAACGACTTGGGTTGTTTGCAAACAGTTTCCGTTATCTCCAAAACCCCCACACCTGCTTGTGTGCAGGGTTCACAGTGAGAACAAGGCCTAATCCAGAGGCCTGCGACTGACGAATAAACCCTGGGATTTGAGCAAAGGCAGCGCACCTGCTCTCTCTGCTAATGGCACCGGATTCTGCTCTCTCCAAAATGTGTTCCTGCAGGCAATTTGGTCACACAAGAGCTCCGAGGTATTCTCTGAGGTGGTAATCGCGGTGAACAAACAGCGAGTGTGTCTTTGACTGCCTCCCTGCGGAGATAAGATGAAGCTTGATGGATAACCACTCAGACAAGGCTCGGCCCTGCCTGGGAGCCAGGGCTCCTCTCAAGGGCCTCGCTACACAGAACTGGGTTGGAGGAGAGGCAAAGTCTCTAGGAATTTTACTGGATCATCTTTTGTATTTTCAAGTTGTGCCAAATCAATGTATTTTTTGGTTTGTCGAGAGTTCTTATTATCATGACTACCGGGAGCTGTTTTGTCTGGTAGCTCAGACTGACTGTAGTGTAATGATGACAACCAGAGTGTCTATGAGGATTATAGTTAAATCTTTTTAAATGTTTTTGTATAATTTTGGCTTTGCACCCTTTGGCTTCAGATTTGGAATGACACAACGACTAAATCGCAACGTTAATTTGTCAGCTTCAGGTCGGTGGTATTTTCACACAGCTCAGGTGAGGCATTCAGAAATGACAGCTCTTTACAAAGTCTCTCCATGTCAGGGTGACAACCATATTTGGGCACTTTGATTAAAAGCTGTTTCCTATCAGGCAGGTGTTGGGCGGGAGAAAAAGCCTTTTTTATCCTACAAGATGCAAATGAGCCTTGAAAACAGAGCAGCCGGGATTCAATTAGCTAACAACGACCAAGCTACCGAAAAGAGCCTGTGGTTGTGGAACAGTTCTGTGTTCTGTGAGGAACTCTGGAGAAAAAGGAAGAGAGAAAGACAGAACATGGAGGGGATAGAAAGAAACTCTTTAAGATCCAAAGCATACGTCCCTCGTCTGTGAACACTGTTCCAGCATTGTCTGGGCTGGTTTGTCTCCCAGTCCAGAAGGAACGTCTGAAGGAGAGAAGTCCTTTACAGATGATATATGTCTCTCTGTCTCGTGTTTCATTGGCCTAGATGAGTCTGCATGATCAAAGTACACCTGAAAGAACAACACGATATTTATAGACACGGCACACAGCTGCCAGGGCAGCTACACAGGTCCAAGCAACACGGCCCCTCATCTCTGAAGTGGCATGGAGTAGGAGCATGGACGGGGTACATGTACAAAAGCCTCTTCCGCTGAAAGCACCGATGTTCTTCATGCCAGACATTATGCTAAGAAGAGCGGGTGAAGTAGTCATTCTTTCAACCTGAGAGAGGCTGAGACAGCAGAGCTGGTAAACTCCTTGTCAGGATAATAGCTTGGAGTCTGGGGCATTACAGAGGGGAGAGAGAAAAACTATGGCGTGTTAAAGATGCAATGGGCCATAATCCAACTGTTTGTAACAACACGAGAATATCAAGAATTCATTGGGCCTGAAACAAGGCTGTTTAAAGAGCTCTTCGACGGGCGGTGAGATAGCTGGAGCCAGCGAGCTGGGCCTTCATTTGGAAATGCCTCTGGATATTCAGTGTTCCGGGCCAACAATTGGGGGTGGGATTGAATGTAACCCTGCTTCACAAATCTCCTTTGAACATTGTGAAGTTTGGATGCTTGGAGCCACTCACAGTTTGTTGTAAGTAGAGTAGAGTGGGCCTAAAACCAATCTTTGGGCGTGTCTTATCGAAGGTATTTTCATGCCTGGGTGACATAAAGCAAAGCCAACAGCACGGCTCAAAAAGGCAATTTCCCTTCCTCACCATCTCTCCCTGGGTGTGACAAAATGATGCTTATTGCGATTGTTTTTGATTCGAAGAGGAATCTGTGACGACAACCTGCACCAAATACACATCCTCAGCAATCTTTTACTGTCATGAGACTGATATGCACACACACACACACACACACAAACACTCCCTCTCAAACACACCAAAGACCTACAGTTCCCCTTTCCCCCCACTCCTCCACAACCTTACTCCCCTCCCAGACACTCTCCTCATCTTATCTCAGTCAGACCATATGTACTCCTCCCCCACCCACACGCCTCCTCCTGTCTAGAGGAATGAGGAGCTCCACTGAAGAGGTTCTCCTCTGTGCCTCGCCGATACAAACCCCGTAATCTGAGCGCTAATGCCTACACACCTCCTAACTTGAAGACAGGGTGGTTGAGAAGGGGGGAATGGAAGAGGCCGTCCTTATCAGTGGTGGACGAAAGCTTCTCCACAGAGAGAACTAATTGGCTAGCGAGAGTGGCAGGCTGCTGGGTTGAGATTGGGTCGCCTGATCTGGCCTCCAACATCTTGCTAGTGTGCCTTTCCTCCCTTGTCTGAGTGCGTTCTCTCTAATGAGGCAGGGAGGATCCAAACAAGCGCTCTCTCCTCGCCAGCGACTCATTGCTCTTCACTTTGCATGTGCCGAAAAGCTGTGGGGAGCAACATTCTAACGCCCCTCTCGGTTGGAGGTTTGAGCTCCCCATGTCCCAGTAAACAAATTAATTTGGCTTTAAGAACTGAATAGGGTAAAACACACAAGTTCTAGGATAAATGTGTTATTTGTTTACAGAGTAACAAGTCTTCATGACGTCCCTGACATCATGAACTGCTGATGTAATTTCCTGTGTAAACCGCGTCCAAACCGGGCGACCCTGAGGGAGTGTGTGTAGGGGCGAGGAGGTGGGGAAGGACGTTAATTACTATTTCACTTTAGCGGTTCGCCTGATTACGATATTGGGAGTGAGTCCTCTGAGCACGACAAGATGGCCGCCGGAATGTAATCAGATTCCAAGCAGCTTGTTATTACTTTAATCCGGTCGCTGAGGGGTAGTTGAATCTTTACAGTTTAGAAGTACACCAATGAAAACAACATTTGAGGGGATTTGATTAATATGGATATATGGTATCTATATTGGGGATTATGGTAATTACACCGATTTAATATTTTACTCTTCACCTAGTACTGTTAAACCAACCCCATAAAGGGCCAGAATCAACAGCTGCAAGTGAAATGTTAACCAAATTAATTACATTTAAAGTCAATCAAGTTTTAGCAAGGCATGTCTAATGGGCCTATAGAGATGGATCTGGTTATGAAATTTGAATGTTACTGATATTCAGTACGGTAAAACTGAATCAAGACATAGAGGGGTTGTATTTGAAACTTGGACAACAGCTCTTCTACTGAACTCTGTGGTTACTGAGATTAAAGTCTCCTCTTTTACCACAAAAAAAGCTGCCACCTGCAAAAAAGAATTCCTTCGGTAGAGAAAGCGTTAAAAAGATTTGCCACAGGGAAATCTGGAGAGGAACACTAGAAAACTCATCTCCCTGCAGATCGGCACCACATGCAGAAAGAGCAAAACCCCTGAATGTGCCAAGTTCAAGCACATTTAAATACACTCTCTTCAGCAAATCCAATACCTGTCACATTAAAATAAAGTGGCTTTTGCTGGAGTTGCGCTATATCTCTGAGATAAGATGTATCGGGGCAATACACGCCGGCACAAAAAGGAAATGACAGTCGTGCGTTTCAAATCTAAACTATCCACAGTAAATACAATCCCCCAACACACAAGTATCTACGCTGCAAAATGAAGTCGTTTTACTGTCCAGGAAACTCGCGATGCATATGAATATAAAAACCCTGTGGCTAAAAAGTTACATGGTTCCAATGGCTGTAGCTGCTATTTCTCGCAGGGTCCTAGAGAGTCGAAATGCAGCAAAGCCGTGATTAGATCCGTCGGAACGAGTACAATCTGAGGAAAAACCTGCAGTGACACATCCAGGTTTAAGAGACTAGCCTCCTGGAGCACAGGGGAGCCGCGGAGGCCCAGGTAGCCCCTCTGCTCTCCTCTCATAAAGGGCTTATAAGGAGTTATGTATTTTTACGCCTAGTGCCAGCTCAGAGAGGCCCTTTTATGGCAGAGATAATTGAGTCTATAAAGACAAATGCATCACCTGGAAAGCCCCTGCACCAATTCATTATCGAGATGCACCTTACAGTCAGAGACAAACATGCCGACTGTTTACCCAAGAGTCTCCTTGTGCCTCATTGTGCTGGATACACTTGATGTGTGTATCGGCTCTCGGAGTCTACGGCTTTCTCGTGGTTACATGGTCGTCACGGACAACCACTCTGTTGATGACAATGCATTTGACTCATTACTGTACACATTCCATCAAGATTTAAACTATAAAACCCCGCCAAGTTAAATCTGAGGATTTGGTGACACGAACGATCCGGACCTCTCCGAAGTTTAGCACTGTCCATAGGGTATTCAAACGTCAACGCCATCACTGGAATTGGAGAGGTGGTGGCGGTGATGGGTGTGCAAGCCTGCTCTATATTGGTGGCGGAGGGTGATTTAGTAGAGTTCCAGAGCGTCAGACAGTGGCTGTCTGGCTGCAGTAAGGAGATTAGTGAGGTCTGGGAGGGAGACCTTGCGTGACCTTGGTACTGGGTGGAGAGAGAGCGTGACTAATGGAACCACAATGGAAGCTCCAGTAAAAAAACACCCGAGGCCACGGAGGAGGGACCAAACCAAGAACGATGAGGATGTGCTGAAGAGTTTCCAACTTAGTTTCCGGCGTGTGACGAGAGATTTGGATGTGCTTGCCTGGCGGTGGAGAACGGGATCCTTCCCACTGTACCCTCCTCACAACGTGAGCGTTCGGAAATGCTTCGCCTCAGTAGTTACTAGTACACTGAACATCTCCCGTTGTGATCACAACACAGCAAGAACAGCATCGTAGCTTTGGCCAAGAGTTTTCCCTGCCAGTACGGCTTCAGAAAGACCTCAAACATTAGTCTAAGTTTTCCTGAAAAAGAAGTCCTGGTCCTAATATCAACCTTACAGAAGTGAACTGGCCTTTACCAGAATCCATGTGTGGATTGTCATACCCAGAAATGACCCCTCAAGACAAATAACTTACTTAGTATGCAGGAAAAATACAGCGCGTTGGCTATCTGGGCTGGCATCCCAGTCAGAAGAATTATGATGAGAGATGATTGTATCATGACTGTAATCGTAAATGTAAATTCTGCACGTCTATCTATGCATAGCAATGAGTTTCCCTAAACCACATTTGCATTCCACTTCATATTGTCTTGCAGCTGCATTACATCGACAAACAATAACCATTGACAAATGAATAACATAAAAGATGATTAACTTGAGAAAAGCAATATGGCCTAATAATTTTTTTCGGGCTCGCACACTGCCTCTAGAAAAACATTGGCATGTGTGTGTGTGTGTGTGTGTGTATGTGTGTGTGTGAGAATACATGCGTGTGTTAGTGGAAAGACTTATTTACACGCATTAGACTCAGATTTCATTACTGTGGTGCATTCTCTAGTCGAGTCATTATGGCAGAGTTTATTGCAGTCTCGTATTGAAAAACGCAAGCTGTTTATCAAAGTTCCCGATGCAAAAAAATTTGTCATCTACCTAATAAAATCTCTGGAAAAACAGCCAGAGTTTACACTATTCTAGATAAAGGACCACATGTGATCAAACTGCTGACAGTTTCCTCATTAACTAAAGCACCGCAGCGCCATGATAATTAGAAAGCCGTGATCATTACTCTATGATAAGAACTGAATGATTAAGGGAGATAACTCACACAATGTAGTAAAGCTCTCGTGTCTTTTGGTAGTGCTACGAAGGCGTTCATCTCAGGCAGTGGCTCGTTACAACAACTGCAATTAGTAAACACAAACAAATGCTTCACTCTGCTCATTTTTCATCAGTCAAAGAGGTAATGGAGCTAATGAAGTTGACTCAAATTAGCCTAATTAAGGCGACTAATTGATCCTTGTCTTTGTAGTTTCCGAGTGGAGTTGATTCTCCGGGTGTCTGTACAAAGCAAAAACGTTTTTTGAGTAAGTTCTAGGTCTCTCTCATAAGGCCCTGGGCTGTCAGGTGACTTCACCATCCTACCAGAAAATAAGGGAGCTTGTACAATTGGACAATCTCTTATTTCTTAATAGCTCAGCTAGATGATAAATGAATGGCTTGTTCATGAACTTGTTTTTGTAGAGAAATTACTTCGACTCAAGTAAAGGAATATGTTTTCATTAGTAAACAATTTATTTGAAGGTCATCGAATGACTCGTACCATGTACATCTGCATAAATCAATGTCCGTGCATAGTTGTAAATGTTGTGTGTGATATGTTTAACCTCTTCCGTGGTATGAGTGTTTTACACATACCATTACTGCACAGCGTTCTTGTGTGCAGTTAGCATGTGTGCTTAGGTGTTTGCTAATCATAAGTGTATCTATGTGTGTGTGTGTGTGTATGTGTGTGTTTGTGTAATTGCTTGTGTGTTTAGATGTCTTTTCATGTGTACTTGGATATATTTTTGTGTGCTTGTTTGGATGTGATGTGTGGGATGTATGTGTGTGTGTGTGTGTGTGTGCGTGTGTGGAGGATGTGAATAAACACAGGCATGTGTTCTCCTCCACCAGAGAGCAGGACAAATCTAAGAGGACTGGTCAGACAGAGCATCGCTGCTTTCTCCCCTTCTCCCCCTCTCCCTTTCTCCCTCTCTCCCCTTCTCCCTCTCTCCCCTTCTCCCCCTCTCCCCTTCTCCCTCTCTCCCCTTCTCCCTCTCTCCCCTTCTCCCTCTCTCCCCTTCTCCCTCTCTCCCCTTCTCCCTCTCTCCCCTTCTCCCTCTCTCCCCTTCTCCCTCTCTCCCTCTCCCCCCTTCTCTCCCTCTCCCCTTCTCTCCCTCTCTCCCCTTCCCCTCTCTATCTCCTTCCCTTTCTCCCTCCCTCTCTCTCTCTCTCTCTCTCTCTCTCTCTCTCTCTCTCTCCCCCCTCTCTCTCTCCTCTCCCCCGAGAACAATGATTGACAGCTCTACTTAAATCTCCACCAGATTCCAGGACACACAATCAGATGGTGGGATTGAGTATATGGGTACGATTACAGGCCCATCTCCCAGCATCAGGGCACTGTCAGAGGGGGAGGTCTCTGCTCAGCCAGCCAGTCATGCCTGCCCACAACCAGGAGCGAAATCCTCCACACTGCCACTTCTCATTGGTCCAGCTGGATCCATATTGCCAACCAATAAGGAGACCAGGGCATCCATTCCCATCATGCAACATTGAGTAAAAGTACTTCCTCAAAATTGTACATGCGAACACAAATGTGCGACTGGTCACGGAAGTGCATGCAAACGCTCTCACACACACCGTTTCTACATTATTGATAAAAGTCAGCGACAAAATGTTGCGGTGCGGTGATTACACTTACTGTGTCACTGGGAAGCTAACCAGCACCAACATTGGTGCAGAAAAGCTGATGTTGTTTAGCATCTGTGAGGGCAAAATTAACAAGTAACAGTGAAACCAAAACATGGCAAAACCCACAGGATCGTTTGTTTTGAAACCTCAGCACAAAAGTTTTAGTTCTGGTGATTTACATTGTGCTCATGAACTTTAAACAACAGAATAAGGATCTGCCACAACTACATGGACGGCATTGCGTTGCCTCTCGCATATCATTGTACACAATTTCACATTTAATTTATAGAAACAACCGAGAACAATAGCAATAAAGCCAAACAATCTTCGCAGATAAATTACCAGGAAGTTGACCTGTCTCGCCTCAAGGCTTCATTACAAGCTTTCAACTCTCCTTTCTCTCTCACATGCACCATAAATATATGTATGTATAAATACATATAAAATAGTGTACCAGACCACACTCCATAAGCAATCTCAGTGTTCAGAAACCCTTCGCTCTCCCTTCTCTCTGAGTGGAGACCTGACTCTCTCACTGGTCCTGGGGCCTCCACAGCCCACACAGATGTGTGGGTTAGAGAGAAGGGGAGAGGATGGAGCAGGAGGAGGTCGCCAGCTAAACAAAACTGAGACCGGCTGGTTCTTTGTATAAGAGGGAGGCCGGTGGGAACAGCTAGGCTCGCTGTGAGAGCGCAGGGCATCAACCATCAGCCGGAAAGCAGGGCAGGAGGTCTGGGCATAGATAGCTTAATGTGCGCGTAAAACTGCTCACTGTTGGAGCTTGTGACCTTTACCCACGACTGTTACTGCAAGAATCGTGTGTAATAGCACATCATGCATTATTATTATTTTAAACAGTTAACAGCCTTTAACCGTCCGTTGATGGCATTTCCACCTCTGTTTCACGCTTTGTATATCATGGTATCTAGCTGCGTTTAATTTGCAAAGTTAGACGAATTCAAGATCACGGTTTCGCAGGCTCCTGATTCATACTACCTTATGTAAATGGGTAATCTTGTCAAGGGAAGCCATCGCAAATACAACAGCACTTTGTATGCTCTATACTGCACTTTCAACACGTTTTCTGCAGACTTCAGAAAACAGTTACGCCTAAATGGCATGTCTAAGTGTGTCCACTAAGGAACGCTTAGTCTCTGCTAAAGCTAGTCTCTGGGTTAGCGTTAGCCTAGCAACGTAAAAAAAGGGAAGCAGCAGCAGATAAACTGGAGCTCGTCTAAATGTTCCTGAAGACAGGGATGTGTCTATCCATGTTTGATTGGAAACACTTCCTATCAAAATTCTGACCAGCCCCCTGACAACCTGCAATTAACACAGAAACCTTTTACCGTTAGCTTGATCCGCTAGGCCTACTCAGTCGACATTCCCACAATGAAAACAGCCGCTTAGCGTGTAATTATCCCGATGTTTACACGTCGCATCATCAGTTGGGTTTCATTCATGTGGATTTTTTCAATCAACAATCAGAGTGTTTGTTTTCCATACTTCATCTCTCGCCCAGTCACTCAACACGGCCTTTCAATGTGAATTGAGGGAGGCAAATTAAGAAATAACACAATCAGTGGTCGCTGGGGTACAAGCTTTCACTCTAATGACATGTTTTCCCTGGTGTTTCATCCAGCGATTGTTACAGTGCAAAGGCCACGATGTTGCGTTGGAGGGCAAAGCCATGTTTTTTCGGCTAGTAGTAGGCTAATGTAATCTGACTCCTGCCGTTAACGTCCCCAACAAAAAAAGAGGTGATCGTGGTGGTCTGAATGGG
Source organism: Osmerus mordax (assembly GCF_038355195.1). Classification (NCBI taxonomy): domain Eukaryota; kingdom Metazoa; phylum Chordata; class Actinopteri; order Osmeriformes; family Osmeridae; genus Osmerus; species Osmerus mordax. The sequence continues at coordinate 1,695,976 of NC_090071.1, read as the reverse complement.
CGAATGAGAAGCTAAAGTCAGTTATAATTGCAGGGAAGAAAGTATATGTCCAAACATGCGGTCGCCTACAAACCACAGACATCCGCGAACATCTTTTTTTTATCAGGCGGAGTGACAAAGCAGCATTATCCTTCGTCTTAAAGTTCACGTCGGCAGCTGACAATACAGAAGGTTGCCCCCCCATCCACCCCTTCCACCCCCTTCCCCCCCCCCCATCCACCCCCCCCTTATTATAGCTGCGGCCATGGAGTGCCAAAATACAAAGTAGATGACAAAAGAATTCATGCTGTTAAGCAGCACAGGCATCCTTGGTTTTACAAAGCATCATAAAATAAGACCTTGTTCAATTTGTTACACCACTAAAGCACTTTCGTCAGACTTGTTCTGCAGTAGCTAAGCAGAGCCCATGAAGTCAGTGTGTTTTCTGTGTAATATGACTGCATAATGCCTACAGTGTGACAGGGAATTGACGGTTGGTTTCCCAGGCATTCCATTTCTTGCCAGCTTGCCGTTTTTTCCCCCTCTCTCGCTGCCTCAAAACACGCATGAAGCAATCAAAGCAGAGTCAAGCCAAATAATTGAGTGGGCAAACGATTAGCTTAATAAGCACATGAATAGTCAGTTTTTCTATTGTTAGTTGACAGTTGGGACAGACACTATAGGGGCCTGTCACATCGCGGCACTGAAACCCAGGATGGAGAGGATCTGCTTCGAAAACATCCTCGACTTTTCTTTTCCTTCTGTCACTGCTGGCTGCTTTTTGCCAGTTGGTGCATATGTAACCGGTGTGAATTGGTGAAACTCACTCCTCAGGTATGTAAGAGGCCACCCGCGTCAAACAAAGAGCTAGCTTTTCTTTGGCGTAGTTGGTAGTGGGTGCGCTTGGCAGTTCAGAGGTGGCAGGTTCGACTCCCGATAGCAGCGCCCGACGGCCCTGGCAGAGCAAGACCACGTCTCTTACACCCCCGATAAACATACAGTTGTGATTCTCGAGACTGATACAGATCACTCGTCACTGAAGGAACCAAAACGGCCCGCACCTGAGGGAGTTGCATATGGAGATGTAGCTCGTGTTAGCCCATAGATGAGACAGCGCTTCTTTTGTTGTCGTTGCTGTGATTTCAAAGTGAGATCTGCTGGATTTAGGCAAATCTCAATAAATTGGGGGGTTGGACAATAAAATGCTTTAGTACATCGTTGATGTAACAGGCTACATTCTGGATATTTACCAAGGGAGTCAGGTGGCTGAGTGGTGAGGGAATCGGGCTAGTAATCCGAAGGTTGCCAGTTCGATTCCCGGTCATGCCATCTGACGTTGTGTCCTTGGGCAAGGCACTTCACCCTACTTGCCTCGGGGGAATGTCCCTGTACTTACTGTAAGTCGCTCTGGATAAGAGCGTCTGCTAAATGACTAAATGTAAATGTAAGTGCAAACATTCTACGAGAAAGCGGTGACTATGGGGGGGTGCTTTTTAGTTCTCAGTTGCAACAACCAAATACTGAACTACCAACCCGTCATGACAGCGTGTAAGGGTTGGTTTCTTGAGAGTCGGTCTGTCTCTCAATCAAATATCAACCCCCAGTGTAGTATGATTGCTGACATGAAGTCATATCCTGCTGGGAGTCTATATCCAAGAATTGTTGTCACAACAAACACAGACTAACGACTGGACTGTTTGTCCAACCTGCCAGTGCTGCTTTGCCCACACATACACCAATTGCAAATCAGCGGTACTGCAGATACAGTTCATTCTGCTGTTTCTGAGGCTCGCATTAATGAGCCAGGCTAAAACCCCGTATTTCTGCTACCAAGCCTATGAAAAAAACCAGCATGAAAAGGAGAGGAATAACTAGGTCACTTTGAAGCCTGCGTTTCCCAAGCTCTGACAATCTACTTATACCATAAGTCCCAAACACGATTCCTCCCCAAAGTACAGAAGGACATGAAAGCAGTGCTTGAGCATGAAACTACCCCTCGGTGTGTCCATTGCTTGGCTAGATGATCGACACCCTTAAGGACAGAACTCAGTGAGACAACAGACATTTGACAGACATGCTAGGAAGCACCTGTACCACTCAAGAGCCATCTCTGTTAAAATCACTATAATTTCAGCTTCTGGATGTGTAAAAGTCATTGATACGTAGTGGCAAATTGATCTCATAGTATAGATCGCACCATGTGCCAAACAGTATCCTACAGGCGTGCTATAAAGTGACAGTGCATGATCAAAGAGAGGGAGAAAAAACATTACTAGTACCCAGAGGAGCAGGTCACCCTGTAAAACTAAGTGATAATCCACATATCTGTCCTCTGTGAAGTTGCTTGGAAACCAACTTAATCACGCTTCCGTTTGACAGCACATGTAGCGCTGTGATACCTGTGAGCCAGTGTTACCTGTGAACCAGTGTTACCTCTGAACCTGTGTTACCTCTGAACCTGTGTTACCTCTGGATATAGTAACTGTACCGTACAATCACAAACATCGTAGTAAATCAAAAGTACAGGATGGGGAAGGTCTGTGTCTGCTAAGCTGTTGTGACCCTGAGTGGCAGAGCAGTCGAGGCTGACAGGGCAGCGAGTACTGTATTTCCTGCAGACCTCAAGTTGAAGGAACAAGTGGTCCATATCGTTGACCTGAATGCTCAACAGGGCAGTAAACTGGAAAGGATGGCCAGTAAACATGGGAACTTGATGAGATTCATATGAAACATGGCGTCTTCAAGACAGAAGAGGGGAAGTCAAAGAGAAATGAGGGATGGTTTGCTACGGAGGGATTACGACAAAGGTGACAAGACAGCACGCTTGGGACATGGCGGAAAATGGCTTCCTAATGTCGATGGCACATCCTGTGAGTCCCATGTGGTACATTTGCCTCGGGGTGAGATGAGAAACCTGTAATCTCACACGACAAGGTGAATCGGATCACAGGTATGACCAAAACCACCTTAATGTCCCTCCTGACGGGATCAATCTCAATCAATGTACATAATATACATAATTAGCCTATTACTTTAACCGTAACTGATAAACGATGCAAATCATATCTCCCTCTGTAATCTTCTTTAGAAGTGTGTCGCACAGGTTTAAATGATCCCCTGCCCCCCCCCCCCTCCCCTTTTTTTTTAACCAATCACCCTTAACTATCACGACTTGGAAGCCTTGCGACCTTGAATGGCTAGCCTTGCTCGCGTTTTAGCTGAAATCTATGGGGGTTGTAATGTAGTTTAACAGCCCATTAAGGTGACAGAGCCCTTTGCTGAGGTGTCGAGGTGTAAGTCACCCAGTCCTCTCACTATGAATGCATGAGCCAGGTCACGTTCAGTGTTGCGCAACGGTCAAGAGGAATGCTAACCAAGTCCCTGCGACTCAGGCTCTCGGAAAAAGTTTGACGGTCTCTTTTGTTGTGACCTCCAAGATAATCCCTTGTTCCTGCATTGTCAGTCGCTAGTGCAAAATTAATTAACATTAGATTATAATGCTTGTGGAGTCTGAGACAAACATTGGGTGCAATTACCTCGTACATTCAGAGACAAAATGGAAGAGTAATTACAAGCAGCCATTAAAAACAACACTTTTCAATCCATCGGAAGAGGAGTCCATTAACTTGCACATTTGCATGTGTAATGGATGATTACCCCATACTGAACCAAAGAGACATCAAATGACCGTATATCACCATAACTGAGGAAATGTGTGTACGCGTTCTGCTTCCTGTCTGTGCGTGCGTGCGCAGCTCTGAAGAAGCCATTCCTTTCACTAGTTGACGAGAGACACTTTCAAAGACGTGGTACAGGTTGTTATTTTATGTATTGTTTTAACGTTGTTCATATGAACACAAATCATCAATCAAACGTTAGTTATTTTCAAGGTTAGGAATCACACACACAGGGAAGAATTTGCCGTTACGCCACAAATTGAAACGTTCTGAACTCCAGTTGCAGCTTTTGCCCTCGCGCTTCCCGCATTCCTGCATTGCTACAGTGGATCTCCATAGCAACAGCTGCTGCCGCAGGTGGATGTGGCATGCCTTGATGACATCATCAGGCAGACGAGATCAGAGATGTCCATGGCAACCGATCTGCCGAGCTGTCAGTCAAGTGAGATGCAGCTCTAAAAAAGCAAGTCTTCCAGCTTGTGGAGACAGAATGCGGCTCGTAGCCTTGGAAAGAGAGACTCCGCTCTTGTGAAACCTTCTCATTTATTCAGATTGCGACTCTTATTGGTTTGCTACGGCTACATTTGTTCTGAAAGCAGTTGTACTGCTGTCCAAAGAAGAAGCAACGTTTCTCATTGGCTTCGATTAATCCTTAGCTTTTTCCCTTGAGATTTTTAATGTCTATTTCTCAGTTTGTGTCACCGTTCCAGCTTCATGGACCTCAGAGAGATCAGAGGGCGGTTCGTCCTCGATCCCAAATGTCACGTGAGGTCAGATGAGAGAGAGTTGAGCAAATGGAGACTCCCCACATAGAAGCCCTGTTCTGAGGTTCGTCAAGGAGACACCATGGAAACACAACAATCGCTAATCAGCAAACACAGTCTGGATACTCAGATCCTTCCTGCTTCGGATCCCTGGTGTTCTTCCGGTGTGCAATTTTCATTTTTCTGTCACTCTGCGAAAATAATACACGTCAAATGTACCATGTAGAGCGCACTATAGCTCTGGTCACTGTGGTTTTTTTTTTATCCTCATGATGACAGCGTTAGACGTTTGAAATTCATGAGCACCTCGGCAATTATCCAACAATGCTTCTGAACATCAGTCAAACTGGGGGCGTTGCACAACCTGTAAATACTGTGATTATGACAAAACATCTGCAGGCGGGCAATCACTCAGTGTTCCTGCGGGAAGAGAACGGAGATTTCAAGAGCAGAGGGTCTGACTGGGAAGAACTGTAATCTGATTACGGGGACAATGGAACAGGCTGGGGATTATGGCCTTTTAGACAGGTGACCTAGGAGACATCAAATCAACTGTGCAATGGGGGTTATTGATTGTTGAGGTGTGTGTATATGTGAGAGAGAAGGGGAGGTGAGAGAAGGACAGTGAGTAAGAGATAGAAAGTGAGAGGAACAGGTAGACAAAGTGTCAGCACTGGCTACAGTGTGTGTGGGTGTGTGTGTGTGTGGGTGGGTGTGTGTGTGGGTGGGTGTGTGTGTGTGTGTGTGTGTGTGTGTGGGTGGGTGTGTGGGTGTGTGGGTGTGTGTGTGGGTGGGTGTGTGGGTGTGTGGGTGTGTGTGTGGGTGGGTGTGTGGGTGTGTGGGTGTGTGGGTGGGTGTGTGGGTGTGTGGGTGTGTGTGTGGGTGTGTGGGTGTGTGTGTGGGTGTGTGGGTGTGTGGGTGTGTGGGTGTGTGTGTGGGTGGGTGTGTGGGTGTGTGGGTGTGTGGGTGGGTGTGTGGGTGTGTGGGTGGGTGTGTGGGTGTGTGGGTGGGTGTGTGGGTGTGTGGGTGGGTGTGTGGGTGTGTGGGTGTGTGGGTGGGTGTGTGTGTGTGTGGGTGGGTGTGTGGGTGTGTGGGTGGGTGTGTGGGTGGGTGTGTGGGTGTGTGGACCTTAAACTGCCTCATGAACCTATGTGGACAAACAAGTTTAGAGATTTTTTGAGACATATTAGGAACAGGGCATGACTGACACAGGACATTTACATATTGGTAGACTCCAACTAACAAACAAAAAAACCTGTCTCTTTTAAGAAAGCTGTGATCCTGGAGGGGCTTATTAAAATGTATGAACTCAGACTTAAAAGTCAAAAAGTTCCCTCTGTTGGTGTATTTGATTCTGTGTTGAGTCACAGAGGTCATTAATAATGTAAGGACAGTTTGGGAGAGTGCTGTTCTAGTATCAATGCATGAGGTGAGCCTCAAATCAGACAGCCTGTTAAAGGGAGGTTGAGAGCATAAGAGAGGAGGGTGTGAGCGCTAAAGGGAAGAGAGAACTAGAGACATATTGGAGAGGAGAGAGAGGGATGAGAGAGAGGAGAGAGTGAGAGAGAGAGATGAGAGAGAGAGAGAGGAGAGAGTGAGAGAGAGAGATGAGAGAGAGAGAGAGAGAGAGAGAGAGAGAGAGAGAGAGAGAGAGAGGAGAGAGTGAGAGACAAAGAGAGAGGAGAGAGAGCGAGAGGGATGAGAGATGGAGAGAGTGAGAGATAGAGAGAGGGATGAGAGATAGACAGAGGAGAGAGAGGGATGAGAGAGAGAGAGGGATGAGAGAGAGAGAGAGAGAGAGAGAGGGATGAGAGAGAGAGAGAGGGATGAGAGAGAGAGAGACGCCACAAGCAAAACAGCATATGTCTGAGAGGAGAGTTCCAGATCACTGATTGGACGAAAACACAGTAGCTTGCACTCCATACGCCCCAAAAAAAAAGAAGAAAAAAAAGGAAAATCTGGATCATGTTGAAAAATGCCTCAAGTTCACTTTAGGGAATGCGAAAAGTAGGACAGACAAACTTCAATTCTAAATCAAAACCAAAAATAACACAAAGAAGCACAAACTATGAAAGCCTGAGAGCCACTTTAGATGGCACTGCAGGACACAGTGCAGCTGCATGGTCCGCTCTGATTGGCCCTTTTCTCTGAAGTCACGTCTACCTGAGGAAGCACAATTAACAGCTCAAGCCCTAATGGAATTCTGTCCCAAATCTAATCACAATAAAAAACATTCTGAGAGAGACCTGACATGAATGCAAATGAACCTGAAGTTACTTCTCAGTGAAACGACTTTTGATTTGAAGAGTAGCTGAAGCCAAGTCATGGAAGATGACAAACTCTGAGTCAGACTGTTTTTGCAGACTCATACCAGAGCTAGCTACGTTAGCTGGTGAAGGAAAGTCAGTGTGTTGAAGTTACTGTGCTTCCTGATGCATACTGTACATTTAACATTCAAACCAGTTAGCATGCTAAGTTAGCGTCACTGTTTCCCCCCCACTTTCGTTGCCATGGTGAAGGCCCTGTTGAACCTGAGCTCACTTACAGGATATTTGCTTCTGTGAAATCCAAAAAGGTGCAGTATTTGACTTGACCATGCAGTATACTGCAGGTGCTTCAGAACTCATCTTGCAGAACAATCTTTTTACACGCCGCTAAGCAAATGACCAAGACAAAGCTGGAGCTAGGCTAAAATGAGGTTCTTGCTGTTTAATTGTAACTTGTCTAACTACATGCTCTTATTGTTCTTCCCTTTGGGACTTATTTGGTTTACACAATGTATGCATCATGTTTGGCTACCCGCAATGTTTGGGGCTATCTCGTTGTTATGATCAGTGACGTATGCACTTTTGTAAAACTCTCTCTTGGAAGTCGCTTTGGATAAAAGCGTCTGCTAAATGCATAAATGTAATGTAAATGTAAAATATTCATGAGCTTATCTCAGTAAATTTCGAGTATGAAATTTCCAACACAGATAGAAAGTATTCAAAGATCACCTTCGTACAACTGCTTTGCTTCTCCTCTGGGGAGAGCCACAGATCGTTGTAAATCCAGGGCGGGTCAGGTGTCTTACCTGATGCCACTGGACAACTGAAAGCACTGATATCACTTTATTCATTCGCCCAGCTGACCCCGGGCAATGTTCTAGTGAGGTCCTGTCTCTCCTCCAGCAAACTCTGTCCTTCCTGCCTCTGTGTACTTGCTGCTACAGTGTGGGATCTGTAAGGCAGTGTGTTGTTTCCAGGCTCTGTGGTAGCACAGCCAGGACATTTTGTTGGTATTCCTCACCAGGCCTGCTTGAGAAGGAAAAGCCACAAGATTGACAGCAGCTGTATCCCTGCTGATGCGGTACATTAGACCTCTTGTAAATAACTGACGTTTTGTTATATCCGCGGGCCATGGACATTTATAATTGTCTATCAGACCTGGGGGGGGGGGGGGGGGGGGGGCAGGTTGCTGGGTGAGTGCATCGCTCCAATTTGTTGAAACGTTTGTGGGTAATGCGATTGGACGCCGTCTTAGTTTAATCACGTTTTTCACCCGATGAGTCACTTCATTCGCGGAGCACAAATACGCTTTGTGGGAAATTCTTGAACTTCAAACTTTCCCGACGCGTTTTGGTTTGCTGCTTGTTCGGCAGTCAAGTAGAGACACACCTGGCCTCTGAGTCTGAGGGCCTTGGAGGCACCTGGGTGGGGGGGGGTGGGGGGGTGGGGGTAGTCATTAGTGTGGAGACACACATCACAACACAGGCTAAGCATTCCCTCTGACGCTTCTGTCAATAATATCCAGGAAAGGACCGAGGAACCTGACAGCTCAGATGATCATTACAGAGCAGGAACCAGACCATTCCTTACTCCAACACACACACACACACTCACTCACACACACACACATTTACAGATGGGTAGAGAGGGAGGGGAGAGGAAGAGTGGCTGCAGGCTTGGAGACTTGTGTCTCAGACACCATGCCCAAGTGCAGGAGAGGGGGACATGCCCCCTCCTCTCCCCGGCTCCCTGATTGGCCGATGAGTCCCAGACTTGTGTCTTCTAAACTGGAACTGCACCCTGATGACAAACTGAGGAAGCTCTGCAACCTTACACCGGCACATGGTCACACCGCGGAGGGAAGGGAAAGCGTTGGAGAGAGTAAAGAGTAGCCATTTCTACTATAGGAGGTCAGATGGCTGAGCGGTTAGGGAATCAGGCTAGTAATCAGAAGGTTGCCAGTTCGATTCCCGGCCCTGCCACATGACGTTGTGTCCTTGGGCAAGGCACTTCACCCTACTTGCCTCGGGGGGAATATCCCTGTACTTACTGTAAGTCGCTCTGGATAAGAGCGTCTGCTGAATGACTAAATGTAAATGTACTACCTGTTTGTGTCAAGCTGGTAACTGGACTCCCAAAGGTTTCAAAAAGGTTTAAATAAATAACCGACAAGCTAGCTCCTCGAGGCACAGGTGGGTGGTATTTATACAGAGAAGAAGTGAGTTCAATCAATTCGAATCGGAAAGCTAGCTGATCCTCACGAGATACAAATGAGCCACTCATTCTGATTTGAGAAAATCTCATTCCCGATCAAATAAAGTGATATTATGAAGCAATACCGAGGTGGACAAAGTACACAACGGTACTCTGGGGCAGGACTGAGCACCAAGGAGGGCTCTGGGGCAGGACTGAGCACCAAGGAGAGCTCTGGGGCAGGGCTGAGCACCAAGGAGGGCTCTGGGGCAGGGCTGAGCACCAAGGAGGGCTCTGGGGCAGGACTGAGCACCAAGGAGGGCTCTGGGGCAGGACTGAGCACCAAGGAGGGCTCTGGGGCAGGGCTGAGCACCAGGGAGGGCTCTGGGGCAGGGCTGAGCACCAAGGAGGGCTCTGGGGCAGGACTGAGCACCAAGGAGGGCTCTGGGCGTGTTTATAGTGCTCATCTGTGACGTGTCAGGTTGACAGGAAAGACCCAGACTGAGCTCTTATGTGTGAGCAGTCACTGCTTACTGCTGCCCCAGCTGTCAGTGGCCCCCACGCCCCATCTTACACACACACACACACACACACGCACACATACTAAACTACACACACACACTACACCCCCACACACCGCCCGATGCCCAGCCCCTCCAGCTCTGGCCTGGCATCACAGGCCTCTCTGTCCCTCTTCACCCACCCTGACTCTGGCACCAGAGCTTTCTGTCACCCAGCCCAGTCCATCCACCCTGGTGTCACCCAACTCAGGACAGGACAGAGCGCAGCACCAAGGTCACACGCTGGCTTAAGCAGCAGACATCGCCGTCTCCAGCTCAAAGCTCAGTCCACTTGGTTTGATGCCTGCATCTTTCGTAACTCACCGAAGGGCAGAGAGAATGATCCGGGGGGTCGGAGGGTTTAAGAAGGCCTGACGTGAGGGTCGTATTTTCTCGAACGCTGGTCAGGTGATCTCAGATTTGCCATCTTGTCATGTGGTGGTTTTGCACGTGGTGGATCATGGTGCCCAGTGAGGTGCACAGGAACGATGACTAACACCTTAACTCAAAAGGAAGGCAACAAAGCTTTCATGCAGACTGATTCACCGTGGGTGTTGCAGCGCTAGCAATGAGCTAATTATGGTGCCCCGGGGTTCGAGAACTGCGAGAAGCTACAGTCTCACACAATAAAATAAGTCATGAAACAGAGAGCTGGAGGAGGAGAGAGTGCAGAGGATACGGCTCGAGTGAGAACAGCTTTGTCTCGTCTTGAATGACTACGCGTTCATAGAGCGGCAGAAACAGAACTGTGCTATGGAATAGTTTTCAAGGTTCTGCTTTCTCCGCAGAAGAAAGATTACCATAAAGAAACATCTAAAGCACTGAAAGAGTTATCGGCGGTAAGTACAGTAAGTCTAAACTGTAGAATATCAGCATACTAAAATGCATAGGACAGGTCTGAGAAATTCTTACCAATTCCCTCAATGCAATTATTCTCATTTAGTCTACTTAGCTGATCAGTTCCTACATTATCAAAATGTCAACCTCATTACCATCCTCATGTAAAACGCTAATGATAGCTACTTTGAGTTCAGACCCCAAGAATTTTCCTCCCCGCCCCCTCCCAAATATGACAGCCACGATTTATATTGCCATCCTGCAGGGCATATTAGCCATTTGGGACAGTGTGACTTCTCATATTTGCTTTCATCTGTAATAACCCAAGGTAAGACACTATCATATTTCACCCCACAGTCAGAATCTGAAATGATTTCTCTCTTTCCCATGTTGACCACATCTAGGTCCTCTGGAGCCCAGCCAGGAATGCAGATATGATTCCTCACAGACATACAATAACTTGAGGGAGAATAAATATGCCCTAATTGAGAGAAATGATGTAATATTGATCTGGAGATTCTGAACCTTTGGCATCAACGCACTGCTGCCGGTGCTGTGACATTTAGAGAGGAGGGGAGGGAGGGAGAGGAGGGAGTAGGGTGGTGCGGATGGGGGGAGAGGAGAGGAGGGAGGGAGGGAGAGGAGGGAGAGACAGAGGAGGGAGAGAGAGAGGAGGGAGTAGGGTGGTGCGGATGGGGGGAGAGGAGAGGAGGGAGGGAGGGAGAGGAGGGAGAGACAGAGGAGGGAGAGACAGAGGAGGGAGTAGGGTGGTGCGGATGGGGGGAGAGGAGAGGAGAGGAGGGAGGGAGGGAGGGAGGGAGGGAGGGAGGGAGGGAGGGAGGGAGGGAGGGAGGGAGGGAGGGAGGGAGGGAGGGAGAGGAGGGAGAGAGGAGGGAGTATAGGGGTGCAGTGCACAGGGAAACACAAGCCTGAGAAATGTGACTGTGGATTCACAGCGTAGCTCACGTGACTGTTGCCAAGGAGCTTCCCTGCTCTCAGAAACCAGAGAAGCACACTTCCTGTACAAGGGTTTACATGTCTGAACGGTACGTCACCTTATACCGGCCTACTAGTACGTAGTACCCCTATTATTAATTGAACATATTGTATTTTCACAGTGATATCAATTCACAGACAGGAGATCTATGAACTCACAGACTGTTGGCTGCTTGTCAATGTGAAAGGACGGACAACTGAGTCGGCAAGTCTGGATGATTATGAAGGGACAGAAAGGGTCAGAACTCATATTCTTGAACTAGTTACAACATGGAGTCCTACACTTCAGTGTGTTCATAAAAATGGTATCTCTTGGAAGTCGCTTTGGATAAAAGCGTCTGCTAAATGCATAAATGTAAATGTATCTCTTGCAGTGCATCTTTCTTGCTGTTGTGTTTAGTCTGAGATGAACTGAGTGGGATGTCAAGACATGACAACTCATGATCTTCCAATTACTGGAAAAAAATCAATGGGCTTCCGTGTGAATTTACATCACATTTACATTTAGTCATTTAGCAGACGCTCTTAACCAGAGCGACTTACAGTAAGTACAGGGACATTCCCCCGAGGCAAGTAGGGTGAAGTGCTTTGCCCAAGGACACAACGTCACGGACGGATTACTAGCCCGACTCCCTCACCGCTCAGCCAACTGACTCCCCTGAATTTATGTGACCTTTTGACCCTGAGCCTTCACACATTTTCAAAGGTCAAAGATTTTGATGATTTATGAACCGAACGCTGCAGTGTTCAAATAGTTTACATACACGGGTTCACATTATTCTGTCACTGTCCTCACCGACCCATCTCTCTCCCCCTCCCTCTCTCTCCCTCTCTCCCTCTCCCTCTCTCTCAGTTTTTCTCACATCACGTTCTTCTGGGGAACTTATGATCGATAACCAGCATTTATTATTAAAAATGATATCTGAAATTGGCTGCGAATCTCAAATAACAAATATCACATTTCAGTAAACAAATCCATATTGCACAGACACTGATGTATGGCTATTCTGTAGGTCTCAAGAAGATTGAAAAGTATCAAAAACACAGTCTCTATTAGATTATACTTTATTGTCTGCCAAATCAAGAATTTGTTTCCACCATGTCCAGTTTATTTTGGAAGGTGTGTATACATGTAAAGTTTGTTATTGATCATTGTTTTACGCTTCTATGGAAGCAAGTTTGTTTTACGTTTCTTCAACCAATTTTCAGTCGCCATGGAGTCAAAGCGACCAAACTTATGACCCTAGAAGGGGTAAGTCTTCATGTCCTTGAGACGGAGTTAAACTCTCTTCAACACTGACCTGCTTGGAGGACAGTCTCTGATTCAGCTCCCAGGACCCTCAGAATTATTAATGCTGCAGTTGATGTCACCTTGTTGTGGTGTTTTCATGTCTCCAGCAGGAAGTGTACGTACTGGGCCCACATGCCCCTCGCGCCTCAGAACATTTACATTTAGTCATTTAGCAGACGCTCTTATCCAGAGCGACTTACAGAAAGTACGTGTGAAGATGGAGGACGTATAGGTGGTGACAGGTGACAGAGGAGCAGGAGGAGCGTAAAGCCAGGGCCCTGAGTGGTGGTTGGTTACACACCAGCCAGAGGAACAGGCCTCTATTCTGTGAGGCACAGAATGTAACGTTTCTTTGGGTCACATGGTCGGTTAAACAAATGAGCAGGATCATTTAGAAAATTATTGAAACGATTTCCGGATTTTAGACCTAATCACTACAACTAACTTCACAACCATTGGTTAATTATTACAACACCGACAGCATGCTTCCCCCTCTGTGCAACCTGATTGGTTAAGTGGTCTCAAGACAATGATTAGAGGATTATTATTGTTGATACTTTCAGTTGAAGCCAAGTTTTCATTTCAATTTTGTTGAAGGGAGTCTGACTATGGGAAACACTCTCCCTTCCAGGACAACAATGAAGTGATGTTGTTACTCTCCGATTTTCCCCAGGCTGTGAAATCATAGCTCGGGTTAGGAGTGGGGCTGGGAGATGGAGTGGATCCAGGAGAGAAGGGTGAGGAGTGGGGTTGAGCAGAGAAGGGTGAGGAGTGGGGGTGGGTTGTTATTGCCCTTGTGCGTTGATGGGAGCCTGCTGATGAAATAACGCAAGGCTAATTCTTCTCCGCAAGAGTAGCCACATCTGCCGGGATTCGAGGACAGTAAATCGGGTGATCATTTATGATTAGATTCAGTGGGGGCAGTGTGCAAACGTTAGCAGATAGTCTTGTGCTTTTATGGGGACTGGGATGTGATAAGGAAAGTGGGGGTTGGATGAGGGTGCACCCCCCCCCCCCCATATGTTAGCAGAGATGCTACATGTTCTGGCTCTAAATCAATCACTTCTGCACTCTCAATCTCTCTCTCTCTCTAGTGTTACCCATTCTCTCTCTCTTACTCTCTATTGGGGGAGAACTTAAAATAAATCAAAACAGTACATTTATCAAAGCTAATGTGTTGGTCTTCTCCTCTACATCCTTCAAGAATTCTGCAAGGCTTTAAGAAAGGACTGCCAGATCTTTTTCCAGTCAAAGGTTAATACGATTACAACATTTACTTGGGTACGGCTCAGACATTCAGACTCTATTACTGGGTCGGCATCAACACAACTCAAGAGAACACCTTGTAACTAACGTAATTACAGACTTGCAGAGATATCTGATTTGTCCTGCAGTGTGGGCTTGCGGAATCCATGCCCACCCAGTGCCAAGCAAAGCATTTACAAAACTCATTTTAATCAAAGCAGTCGTGGCAGATCGATTGTCAGTGCAGATCTTCATCCATTAGAGCGAGATAAAAGAAAAAGAAAACATAAAGAGGCAGGGAAGAACAGAAGAAAGAGGTGTTGATTAATTCCGGACGTCGTCCCCAAAACCCCCCCTCTTTCTCCCTCCATCTTTGGAACTCCCTAAGAGGAGCCCAGTCTCCCTCCCTCCCTCCCTCCCTCCCTCCCTCCCTCCCTCCCTCCCTCCCTCCCTCCCTCCCTCCCTCCCTCCCTCCCCCTCTCTTTCGCGCTAGCCTAATTAACTGTCAACTGAAGCCATTTATGTTTCTATATTTTATGAGCGGATGAATTTTAAAAAGCCTTTCAAAACGCCCCACCCCACCCAAATTGAAAGGCCTCTGACAGCCCTGTGGTACAGGAGTGTTGACATGAGCACGGTATCAAAACTCTGGAGAGCAAGTAACAAGGACTTGTTTAGCTGGAATCTTCAAAACAGGCTCCTCCATATATAATGAATGTGTGGAAAGATACTATCTAAGAAGGGGTTGGCATCAAAAACCTTGTACTACTGACTATTAAGATACACTGTCTGTCAAAAACCTGTCCTTAGAACACTCATAGAATACTGTAAACCGATTATATAATATTTGTCCCAAGCGTTTGTGGATAATGATTTTGGGCAATGCGACAAGCATGAATCTATGTTCCATACAACGTTCTTGGACATCAAGATAACAACCTAGGCACATATCAAAAAGGCACCATATTTTGTTAATTTAATCTAATTCACAATTTCATAAATATGGCAGCATGGCTGAATGTACCACACAACAAAAGTATAGACTAATTTAACAGAAGACCACATCTGACATTGAAAAACGTCTGATATATATATTGATTTTACTCAGACTGTCTCTTTAAGAACGGCCAGTAAAACCAGTTATTCCCTGGTGCGTTTGGTTGTTCAGTAGACCTGCCAGAACCGCCTGTTAATGGATTGCTGAAATCACAATCCATCCTCAAAACATTTAATCTGATAAAAAACCCGAAAAGCTTTTATCTGTCATCAATTTAAACTCAAAATGACTAGCGCCTATTTTCTGATTGCCACCTTTTACCTCCACAGCTTGTGTGTATCACCCGTGACAAATTTACTTCAAAGAAACCCCTATCATGACCCATTTTCTCTCCCATCCACTGCTGCGTTTTCGGCCAATCAGAGAGCGAGAGGAATTTTCCCATGAGTTTCCATGTGCTGTGCGGCTGGTTAGGCACACTAAAGACTATCATTCATACTCTGTCTCTTCAGTCACGATCACTGGCAATCACCTACAGGGAAACGAACGCAACAAAACCATAGATAAAAGGTCTATAGTCTCAACTCCAAACATTAGCCAGGTGATTAAACATGTGTAGCATCCATGTTGCAGAGTTAACGAAGGCACCTGCTGCAACTGATTCATAAGGTAAACCCGTGTCTATGCTGCATCTGATCCAAAGCTAATGCGCTCATCTGACTGTCCCCCCCAACAACCGCTAGCACCAAAAGGTCTGTCTTTTGCAATTTCACAGAAATAAAAATCTGAATGGAAAATGGAGCCAAGATGGCCGTCGTACTCTGAGGTGATACTTTCACTCTACAGTTCTTTTCCCATTCAGCGTTATTGTTTCCCTCCGGTAAATTCAGAGAAAAAAAAAAGTCCCTTTGACGTAAAAGTCCATTTAAGGGAGGTCACTTTATAAGCCATTTGACACCAAGACCAGAAACCTCACTGGGAATGTAGCTAACTGCATATGATGGTGTCAAGAGATGAGCTTTCACGCCCTCCTTCCCACTGGGGATCGTCTTCTACAACAGTCCGACAAGCTGGCTTGAATGACCCCAGAGGAAGCTAATCGGTGTGTGTGTGGAAATGTGTACATTCAAGCATAAAATGGGTCTTACCTATTGTCATCTCCATGGTGCTCATTTTGTTCTCAGATGGATATAGAATCTTTGGAGGCTTGTCAGTCAACGGGGCTGTTAAAAACAAAACAAAAAAAAAACGACAGTAATATTAATTTCAACATTCCATTTTAGTCTAGAGTTCACATACTTAATTTGTGGAGTGCCTTGCCAATGTTAGCTTTTTTGTTTGTGTGTGTACTGTGTGTGTGTACTGTGTGTACTGTGTGTGTGTACTGTGTGTGTGTGTATAGTACGCTGTGCATCCTATGCATGCACAGTACGGTAAGGAGACATCTGGAGGGGAAGCAAGAAAGCTGTCAAAGGATTTCCTCCATTCAAAGCTTTAAACATCAGTGTGCTTCAGAAGTTTGCCCGGCAACCGTTTCAACCAAGCAAATGGCTTCAATACCTTGTGTGTGACGCTCCCGTCAGTGATTGGGATGAGTGTGCAATAGGAGTGAACATGGATTACAGGTTGGAGGGTGTTTGCAGAAGCTACCGCAATCACTTACAGTATTTGCTTAAATGGAGCTTTTACAGTACATAGCGGGGAAGTTCTCAGGTGCAAAACCACATGCAATCAGAGCATTTTTCCTTCATGCAATTTTAATGCAATGCGAAGACCTGTACTGAAATCCAACACATTACTGCACGGCAAAACATATTAAAAACCAAACAAATATACGTGTTAAAAAGTATATCTTAACGTACACTTTCTTTACACTGACAATACAACTACATGGACTAAATCTGAAAGCCAACATCTGTCCTGTCCTCATCTGGCTCAGCCGTGCCATCTTAAAGTGTTTGATCTTTCAGATGAAGAGGTCACGATAGTGTCACCGTTCTGAAGAACAGACTTTCCATCTGACCCCCCCTTGGAATACACCAAGCCCAATCAAGCAGTCGCAGACTAACAAAGGATCTGCACTAAGGGGCACCTCATTATTATTACACACTAATTGGTTCTCCTCTTTAAAGTGCCATAAGAGAATCCCTGCTATCTCGGTACTTTAATAATAAAGAGTATTCTGGGAAGAACTCTGTGAGAAATAGATTCTGGCCTTGTATGTTAAAGGCAGGGTGGGTAATGTTGTCGAGAAGCACCTTTTGCCATTGGTTTGCCTCTCCCCTCCTCCTCCCCCTCTCCCCTCCTCCCCCTCTCCCCTCCTCCTCCTCCTCCTCCTCTCCCCCTCTCCCCTCCTCCTCCTCCTCTCCCCTCCTCCTCCCCTCTCCCCTCCCCTCCTCCTCCCCCTCCTCCTCTCCCCTCCTCCTCCCCCTCTCCCCTCCTCCTCCCCCTCTCCCCTCCTCCTCCTCCCCCTCTCCCCTCCTCCTCCTCCTCCTCTCCCCCTCTCCCCTCCTCCTCTCCCCTCTCTCCCATCTCTCCCAATAGATTCTGGCCTTGTATGTTAAAGGCAGGGTGGGTAATGTTGTCGAGAAGCACCTTTTGCCATTGGTTTGCCTCTCCCCTCCTCCTCCTCCTCTCCCCTCCTCCTCCCCTCTCCCCTCCCCTCCTCCTCCTCCTCCCCCTCCTCCCCCTCCTCCTCTTCCTCCTCTCCCCTCCTCCTCCCCCTCTCCCCTCCTCCTCCTCCTCCCCCTCTCCCCTCCTCCTCCTCCTCTCCCCCTCTCCCCTCCTCCTCCCCCTCTCCCCCCTCCTCCTCTCCCCTCTCCCATCTCATCTTCCACATTCAGTCAGTAAAACTAAAAGTGTCTCCAGTTGTTAGTGTGGTCTTGTGAAGAGGAAGATGTATGAGGATGATAATCTCAAACAATGATCATCGGAAAGAGAGGAGACAAGGAGGGACATTTATTAACGCAGTAAGACATTTACTAACAAATACCATCAATAACATGTATTCGAAAACTTGAATGAATTTAACCACGGTGCAAATGATCCAAATTAAATTCAACATCTCCCGCTCGTGAGCAGAGCATGGATTCAGGATCAGCGGCAGATCAGACTAAACTAAACAGGCCTCCTACACTGTACACATGATGTCCTGTACATCAACAACCAGCCACTTTCTTAGAACCTGTCTGATCAAGCAACCTGCATTCACACCGATTCTGTCCATTTAGTGTTTGGAGTTGGTTTCCAACCTTGGCCTGTTCTGAGATTGTGCAGCTAATGGGTCCAACCCACTAATCACTAGAGGGTTGGATGCAGTGCTCCCCACAGGACATCCATTCATGTCAGGATTGAGCTGATGGGGAAATTGCTTTAAGGCCGCCTTTCATCTCAGGAACTGAGCCAGGATTCTTCAGTGATCCTTCAAAGTAAAAGGTACACCGTAAAAACGACTCTCTGTAAGATAACGGCCTTTGCTTAACTAAGAATAAGCTTCATAGCGTCCTTTTTGGGGGCCACCTACGACATAATTGATATAATATAATCAATAATGTAGAGATATAATCCGGGGGAAACCTCTTGCAGAAAAGTAAATTAAAAAAAAATACGATTTAACATCGTGTTTTGATACTATAAACAGACGCATGCAGCACAAACTGGCTTATCTTGATCAAAAAAGATAATGATGCCAATGCGATGGAAATCTATTGATTTACCGTAAAACTGTAGCCAACAGTAACTAAGGTTCTTTCAGGGTTAGGGTTTGAAAGTTTAAGGTTTGACCGAACAAGACAGGCTTAAAACGCATGCGAGCACAGGGGGTCCTTGATTTTCAGATCAACTATTGACCTGACAACGGGCTAGAAAGAGAGACCCTCAAAAGGAAGAAGCACATCATAGCCCAGGATTTGGTTTCGATTTGAACTTCCAGACTCTCAGTAGCTCGCCTTTCATCCGCCGGCAAACTGTGACCTGACACCTGAGCCTGGTGGACAGTGTGGGGATGCTAATTAGCTCCACCTGAAATGTCAGCTTCTCGTAATTACTATTTGTTTTCCCCCATCCTCCTAGAACAGAGCGATTATGTAGAACGGGTGCTTCCTGGCTTTATTGGCAGTGCACTTAGATGTTTTGATGTTGTTTAACGCTAGTTTTGCATCAGTCTGATCGTCTGCCATCTGGGGTTTGTAACTTGCACCTTAGATCCAAATCACTGAGATAATGTTATTTTAATTTTTATCTAATTTAATCTAGTTTCCATGGTGAAAAACGTCAATTCCGTCTGATACATTTGTCTTTCGCCCATCTCCTGTACCGGAGTGTTCCGTCACGACTGTAAGCACACTTCACTACCGCCTAACAAAACGCTGACAGTGTGCAGGGCTGCGGCCCCAGACTTGCAACCCTCTTTTCTTTTTCAAATCAATGAAGGGGCGTGAACGACCATACGCTTCAAGGATCAGAGGTTGAGCACGGGGACTGGATGCATCTGTAGTTGCTTACCTGTTGACGCCCTGCCTGCCTCTCTGCCTCTGTACCTGCCCTGCCTGCCTCTCTGCCTCTGTACCTGCCCTGCCCGCCTCTCTGACTGCCTCTGTACCTGCCCTGCCTGCCTCTCTGACTGCCTCTGTACCTGCCCTGCCGTCGGCTCATTAGTGACCCCCAGCAGTCTGTGATCTCGGCGTATTATCCAACACGACCGCTTTCCTATCTGACTCATCCATAGTCATAGTCACTCCTCCTTGTTCCAAAACACGGTTCCTGCTGGGCTTGAAGCACATTAAACGCAACACAGCTTCAGGTGTGTTTGGAGTGTGATTGGAGCTATCTCTCCCGCAGTGTGGCTCATCATGCGCAGAGCGCTTTCCTTGAACGCTCCCTCCTTTGAGGAAACGGTGAATAATGAGCGCGAGCCTCCCTAATTAAAAAGCGACCCGTTCGTAGCCACGCATGATTACCCACTTGCGTTTCTTGAAGAATATATTTGCAGCGGTGTGCAGGCTTAAACAGCTCTCAGGAGAGGGGTTTGTGACGGGGGAGGAGGGTGGGTGTGCATTGTTTGGGAGTGTTGCTTTGTGATGGGTGGGACGTGGGTTGGGAGGGGCGATCTAACGTGCGTGAAAGTATCCGTCTGACATTCCCAGCGTTGATTAGCTTTCATTCAAGGCCGCTAGGCTTGCACCGAAACCAATCATTTCAATCAGCAGCGAAAGGCAAACATTTGCATGGCTAATGTCTAGCACTGTGTTCAGCTGTGCCTGTAAACAAGCATATTTCCTTGGCTTGTTTTTGTTTGTAAGATATTTGTTTGAACATAAGCTAATTGGAAATGGAGTCCTCATTTTGTAAACAACTCGAAAGAAAGATGGATCTACGTTCCACACAGATTCATTCTTTCTGCAGTGCTGACACTGAAACAACCAATAAGAAAGTTTGTGAGGTAAAGAGGGTGGCACCTGACTGTGCGGTAGTGTCACTACGAGCAGACATGTCACAGCAGGTGATGGCCTGGATTTAGAAAGGCAGGAAAGCAGTTAGCCAAAGGAATCAAGAGGACAAACACTGTTTACCGTGAGGTCATCTCAGACCAGGTTGCCTTTTCACAGACGGGTGACGGCAAGTGGACTTTGTGGAACACTGAAACTGAACCAAATTAACAGAACAGGATTCAGGATTAAGTGGATTTCTGATGGATTCTTTTAGAGAGACAGTTCATCATAGAGAGGAAAGCCTGACCTCCTCACAATCTCCAGCACCAGTCAGTCTCCTATAGACTTTAGGCCAGCACCAGTCTGTCTCCTATATTATCAACTTAAGCAGTATCTGGCTATTCCAGTATGTCGACCAGCCAAACCGTGTCTAGATTTACAAATGGTGATCCATGATACCGGGTGAAGAAACTGTCTGGGGAACGTAAAGCATCTTTATGTGGAGTCAGTTGGCTGAGCGGTGAGGGAGTCGGGCTAGTAATACGAAGGTTGCCAGTTTGATTACCGGTCGTGCAAACTGACGTTGTGTCCTTGGGCAAGGCACTTTACCCTACTTGCCTCGGGGGAATGTCCCTGTACTCACTGTAAGTCGCTCTAGATAAGAGCGTCTGCTAAATGACTAAATGTTTATGTACTCCTTTGGGTGATTTAACTGCTTCTAAATGCTCATCAGAGTCTGCAGTACTGATTCAGCCAATTATCAATAATTAACTATACTTATGACATGCGTTTTGTATCAGGGAAGGCATGAACATTGTGAAAGCATTTCTTAACAGTGTATTTAACACATTAGCAACGTGTTTCTAAAGTTACAACCACGAAGTGTTCCCTCAAAAGAGAAATGTGTGTATTCCATAATTTTTGTATGAATACAGATCAGATCATTTTTTCATGCTTTTTTTGCCCCCTCATATACTTTGATATCTGGCTATAAATGTGCAATTGAGCTTTCAACCCAAGCAGATGTGACCTGTTCAATGAATGCTACTTACCGTGCATATTCTACAGCGGCAACATCTGCTATAAAGTAATTAAATTCATGCTAGTTTGCCAACCCCTTGGTCTAGTAAGTCACATGTAACTTCTTACATGTAATAGGCAAATATAATGTTAAATAATATAATATTCATACATATTTTATAAAATAACATAAATGTATAATAACATTTAAAAAATGCGTGCCAATTATGAGGCAAAAAATCGTTAAAAACGCGGTGACAGACAGCAGTTCTAGCATGCCGTGACTGATGAACAGAGACAATGGTATGGAGAGTATAGATGGTATGGAGAGTATAGATGGTAGAGAGAGTATAGATGGTATGGAGAGTATAGATGGTAGAGAGAGTATAGATGGTAGGCCTATATAGCAGCATAGGAACAACAACAGTGCACATGTGGAGGAGAAGACCATCTCTTGGATAAGTGGAAAATGGTTGATGCGAGGGGATACTTGTGTTTTAAGTGTCTTAAGTGGAAACTGGCTGATCAACCCGGAATGCGCCTGACGACCTTTTGCCCATTTCATCAGAAAAAGCAGAAAGGAGGGAAAATTCATTATTGACTCACGCAGTTTCCCCTCACATGCAGCCCTCACAAGACGAACAGAGAAACATGGACATTTGGATTAAACATTAAATCTAGAGGTTTGACAGGCAATACCAATGTACTTCCCCATAATTAAAAAAAATGGATTCATCTTCAGCATAGGCCGTCATAAATCCCCTTCTTTTTTCTTGTCTGGCTTCCCCTTCCACCTCAATAAATAGAAACAGGAGCAATCGATGGAGCCATGGTTATGTATACATCAGAGAGAGCGTCTGGAGGAAACATAGGCTTGGCATGTTGCCTTCGCAACACCTTCCATATCTGCCAGCTTTATCAATCCAAGATGGCCGACGTCAGTTCCATTAAGAGGATTTGGCTCCAGCTAAAGAAATGAGAAACTAGGACGAAGTTAAGAGAGGAGAGGGTTGGCCTTTTGGCTAGAGAGCTTCTCATGCAACTCTGAGGGGAAAAAAGAAAACAATTTGCATTTGGCTCGCTAAGCTTTCTAAAAAATCCAAATCTTAGACAACAAACCAAAGCGAAAGTAAACTTAGAGAAAGTTGCAATTATGCAGATGTGTGAACCAAGCCTCTTTTGTAATTAATCATGATTGCTTTAATTATGCACAGTTTTCACAATAATGAAGTCTATAACGAGGCAAACAGAAGTGCAGAACAGACCACGCAGCTTCTTATTTCTACTGACACACAGCACTGTTCTAATTCGAGAACTTGCTGCAATAGATATTAAAAACGTCAATCTTTCTCCCGCAAATAACTTTTCTCCCCCCCCCCCCCCCCCCTCTTTTTAGTTATCCAAAGTGCTGAATTATTTCACTGTGCCGTCTCTAAAAACGACCCTTTGAAGTCAACTCGGTCGGCATTCTTACCCCTCACCAAATTGCCTCTGATATAATCTTTAATTAAGAGATTGAATGTTTTCTTTTTTCCTATTTGCATAAAAAATGAAATGGTTTGGAGCCGGGCTGAGCATTTCCCAAGGACAAGTGGTAACGTCCTTGTTTAGTTAGCAGATCACTCATCAGCTGCAAAGAGCTAAATACGTGCAAAAACGCGAGCACGTATCCTTTGCACCCCCTTGAGACATGCACGCTCTTGAGACAAACAAATCAAGGAATCCATCTCACGATAGCGATAAGTGCTCAAAAACGGCGAGGCTCTTGGTGGGGGAGTTACTGGACTTCAGCCTCACACCTCATTCCAAAACCACGACACTCTCGTGATATCTGTTCGCTAACACCAAGTAAGAAAGTGTGCCTTGAGTTCTTTCTCTTCTCGTCTTGCCTCCGAACCACAACAACACGCCAGTTACTTCTCAAACATTCTTTGCAAATGGCCCCGGAGTGGTTTCTTAAGCTCCACAGCGGGATGATTTGGCGTTGTATCACGTTAAATCAAGCGTTCTGTGACGCTTGACTCTTAGCTCTAAACCATTTGTTTATGTTCACTGCCAACAATTATTTTAGCGGTATTTGCAGGACAAAACACTCAAAACCTTTTGCAAAAGCGCCGTTGATTTGGTGAATTATTCAACGTGGCTTTTTAACACACCTCAGTAGAAAACGCTAAAAACTGCAGAAAGCTGTTGAAAGTGTTTTTTCCCTCAACCAGAACATGACCATGTTAAATAATGAAATGGTCTCAAATGGACGTTTCATAACATAAACAAGATTCAAAGCCCCAACAACCAGCGTGTGGGTCTCATCGCAGAGACCACACACCACAGCTAAGTTCTTTGAAAATCCAGCAAGTCTTGACCTTACCAGCCATCGCTGTCTGCATGTGTGTTACGGACTGAGAACCTTGAAACTCACTCCTCAGGTATGTAAGAGGCCACCCGCGTCAAAGAAGAGCTAGCTTTTCTTTGGCGTAGTTGGTAGTGGTCGCGCTTGGCAAGTCGGAGGCCGAGCGTTCGAATCTCGTGAGTGGCGAACTACCTTGTCAGACGGAGCGTGGCTACGTCTGTTACATACCTGTCACATGTGGGCATCGCTGTCTGCATGTGTGGGCGTACCTCTATTAGCCCGTTATTTAGTCACTTTGGTCATCAAGATTGAGCCTTTAATGCTGCTTTCAGGGCACTCATCATGCTACTACGGCAACAGCTGACTTGTTGTCCTGCGTATTAGCCCTGCAGTTGGAGAGCAGGACTGCAGGTCGGCATTACATCCAGCAGCTGCCGTTCTCTGGCTGGGGCCGCAGGGTCAGGGTGAAGTCATACTATATTAGCCCTGAGTGCTAACCTGGGGTCAAATAAAATCATCGGTTGGCGGCTGAGACCAAGGCCTCCCCCACCTTTCCTTCACACACCTTGACAGTGTCTCCCTCCCCCCTACTTTCTCCCCATTTCTACACACTTCACCAGGAGTCAGGTGGCTGAGCTGTTAGGGAAGCGGGCTAGTAATCTGAAGGTTGCCAGTTCGATTCCCGGCCGTGCCGAATGACGTTGTGTCCTTGGGCAAGGCACTTCACCCTACTTGCCTCAAGGGGAATGTCCCTGTACTTACTGTATGTCGCTCTGGATAAGAGCGTCTGCTAAATGACTAAATGTAAATCTCCAACGCTCCTCCCTCCTTCCCCCCCCCCAGCTGTCAAAATAATCCCTGGGGGGTCTGGGGGCTAATCTCTCCAGATGTTCATGCAGGTCAGCAGGCCAGTGCCAACACCTGCAGGTCAGCAGGCCAGTGCCAACACCTGCAGGGCTGCAGGGCACTGCCACTGCAGCCCTGCATCTGCACTCTGCCTGTGGGTGGATGGAATGTGGATCTACTGTAACAAGCACACCAGGAACCAACCAGGAACGAAACAGAAGCCCAAGCTATTCGTCCAACAGTCAGGTCAGAACTCCTGTGTATCTTATGTCATTTACATAAAGTAATTCAATCCACCTCACCAAACAAACCAGAGGGAAGAGAGAACTGGTCAAGTTTTGAGACGGTTACTGATCATGGCTGGATAAAAACGATTAAGCATTGTGAAAAATATCACAGTCAACATGGTGGGAGGACAGGTTTAATGCTGACAGCACCACAGGGTAATTAGGGATAGCCCGTGGCAAGGTCATCCAAACACACTCGACTACTTTACAGAACCTTGATTAATTTAATTTGAATTGTCTTTTGCCAATGAAATTAGAAGTGACTTAAAGGCATTTAGTTAAACCACGTTATTGGTTGACCCCACACCTGCCTGATGTTCTGAGGCTCTCTGAGGTGTGTGCTCAAAGCTGGAGGATGTTGAGGGCTTGGCATCGGGTGGGTCCCAAGGTACAGCAAGCGCCAGTGCCTGGTGACCCAGAGAGGCTTACCGCTGGGCCCGGCTTCCAGCGGCCGGTCTCTCTGGCACGGGCACAGCAGGGGAAGTGGCACGCGAGGCGGACTCCACACCTCCATAAGCGTTAACCATGACCTGTCTGACCCTCGTCCCTGCTCGGCATGCCGGAGGATTGCGACGGGAGGCGGTGGTAATTAATCCGCCACCTATAGACTCCTTTCATCTCTCGTCTCTTGTAATGATCGCTCGATGGGCGCCGACTTCCGTGGCAAATTGTCTGGTCAAACTGCTGCAGGGGACGGAGACCTTTTCAAGGTACAGACGGATGGCGGAGAGCCTTAATTGGGTTGCGGTGACAATGAAAGACGCACACCAGACGGAGAGCGGGTGACAATCCAGGGGCAAAAAACAGAGGATAGGAAATGTGGCCTGAGAAAGAAAGAGGTGGGTTGTGTACGGAAGGGCAAGGACAGAAAGGAGAAAGGAGAATACATATACCGTATGTATAGATTGATCAATCTCTTGTCCAAAAGAACACATGGAAAAGGGCATTCTGTCCAGTAAAAGGAATGTAACCTTCATGGACCAATGCACAGTTCTACAACTACTGCAGTAATGTACTGTAGTACTGTAATACTATGGCAGAGAATCGTCACACCTGGACAAACGCACAACTAATATGTCCATGGGGAAATCTAGCGGTGCTATCGGTTGTTATCTCTCCAAGCCGAAGAGGAAGAACAAATATCCACTTTGTGTAGCTACTGAGCTGCTACTGGACCATAACACTACAAATTATACTCCACCAATAACGTCTGTATGATAGATATTATAACAATCTGCTGAGATACTCAACATGGTCGTAAAAAGACCCAGTGGGACTCATTGCTCGTGTCACTTACAGCAGTTTAGGGACATATTTTCGTCCAGTGCAGTGTGTTTTCTCTAGTTTCAGCCATTTAGTGACACAAAGGTACAGAGCTAAACAAGCCAGTGATTTACTCCCCTTGGAGAATCCGATTTGTGCAAGAAAGGAGAATGGTCTGTGTCCGTGAAAATGGGCTTTGCTCCAGTTCTTTGTTGGGGAGGGATGGAGGGGACTGAGGTGGGGGTTAGTAGGCTGTTGTGGCACCTTCCAGAACAATGACCCTGGGACTCCACTAAATCAACCAACAATTATAACTTTAAAGCCGCCTTAGGTCACTCCTGTGTTAGGGCACTGTGTTAGGGCAAGGGCCCGTGTTTATAGCTGGAGAAAGTAATCACTCAACATGTACAAGGCTTTCTGGAGAGACTGGGAGAAAACAACATTTTCTCCCTTGCTCATGTTGGAGCTTTTTGGTTGTGGCATCTCATAAATAAAGCAGAGCCAGCTATGTTGAGAATATGCCCCGAGTCACCGGGTTTCTGTTTCCTCCCTCCCCCAACCCCTTTAAACTTCAACATAAGCCTGCTTTAGTGTGCCACTAAAATAACATGTCATGACAGCGTAGCCTGGAAGCAACACAATCAATTTCCATTACATTAAGCTTCGTCTGGGTACCGGGACTAAACTAAGCACTGGTAAGCAATCCCTCTGACCGAGGGTGGTTTGTGTGTGTGTAAATGGCTGTAACTGTGTGTGTTTCGACTACAAAGAAAAAGAGAGAGAGCGTGTGTTACTCTGCTACTTTGTACATTCGCAGTATCTAATTGCGTAGAAGGGAAGAGTCAAGGAAAGAGGCCTATGCGGGATAAAGAGAAAGAGAGAAACAGGAAGCAGTATCACACAGGAAGAGCATCTCACTTTCCAAACAGCCCCCAGTTCCCATGACTACCAGTAGAGGGACTTCAGGATCAGGAAGCTGACAAGCGGATCCTCTAGAGTTTAAGAAAACTAATTTCTGTGTGACATAACTGATCCCTCCACCATCTACCCTTTCCCCTCCTTGAAAAATGTACATTTCTGGTCACATGCCAAAGCTCGATACAGGGAAGCGTCTCAAAAGAATGTCATTAGAAAACATAACTTTATCTCAAAGGTGCAGGGAATGCGTTCACTCCTCCGAGCCTTTCACATGACGCTCGCTGAATGCATCTTTTTCATGGGATGCCGATTTACAGCTAATTAGCATCAGAGTAATGTATGCCGCAAAATTGATTTCTACACGCTTTAAATTATGCAAACGTTCCTTCCTCCCACCCACCCTCCCTTCATTGAATTGTTATCTCGTTGGTGGAATCGGGGGATTGACACAGGGCTGATGTGTCCTTGACTAGACTTTCCCTGAAACAGTCGGGAGATATTTCAAACTGAAAAAAGTGAAGATTCTGTTGCAGTCAAAGAGAGGGGGAAAAAACTATTTTTCTATTCCCGCTACCCCAGAGGCAAGCCGTAAAAACCCATCCGCTATGTTTAAGTTCAAACCCGAATCAAGCGACCGTTTTGTTAAGTAGCAAGCGGCTCTGAAGCTAAGTCTCCTGCTCCGATCACGACGCACGGTTGACTGACTTTGAGACGACTTCCCATGATCCAACTTCCACTGACATGGGCCGCACACAACTTACAGGAACTACCTGATGTACCTGAAAAGCGAAACTATCACAGAGACAGATTGTGTAGTTCCTTCATTGTAAAAAAGCTAACACTCTCTTTTCCCCAACCGTTTATGAATTTGTGTGCGATTCCCATTCCATTAGCACCAGGTTAACACCACGTTTCCACATCTCTGATGCGATAGCACTAATTGAGTGCTAATTTGGCAAGCACAGGCCATAATTACGTCATCTTAATTAGGAATCCCAGATGTACAGTGTGGAGTCTAGGGAACATTTGTAAGCACACTTTGTTAATTGACACTTATCAACCAGGAGACAGTCCTATGACCCACCCAGGCCCTATCTGTCAATGAACCCCGTTTAGCAACACCTGCAACATTCTGCGCATAGCCCATTCAGATCTTAATTTTATTGACAAAAATGATTTTAAAA
The DNA here is from genome assembly GCF_038355195.1 of Osmerus mordax. Taxonomy (NCBI): domain Eukaryota; kingdom Metazoa; phylum Chordata; class Actinopteri; order Osmeriformes; family Osmeridae; genus Osmerus; species Osmerus mordax. Next base: position 1,667,873 of record NC_090071.1, on the reverse strand, counting down.
GACCATGGACATCCCATGTTAGACTATAGACTAGGCTACATCCTAAACCTAGACTGAAAGAAAAGCAGTAGCCTACTTGCTGGTAGAGGAACACATAATTCACGAAAGTATTTGTCTTAGAAATCTGAATTGGGAGTTGGTTGGGAGTAATTCTATGACTGTTTCCATATCGTCTACTCTGAGCATTTGCCAAGATTAAAAAAACGTCAAAAAATAGAAGATGTAGAAGAGCGTCTGCTAAATGACTAAAAAAATGACTAAATGTAGAAGATATTTCTAATTAGTTCAAAATGTACTGTATCTTGGTAACGGTGGAAACTTCGTTTTTTTCTGTAGTAATCAGGTTCTTAAAGAAAAGCTGAAAAAACTCATTCAATGGGGGATTCTACAAAAGATTCTACTGTTGGAAGAAAACAACATCTGCCAATTCAAACAGAGATAAGTTCCCACATCTCTTTTTAAATTGTTATTATTATCTGGGAAACTAGTGAGAACTGGAAAATCTTGGCTTACAGGAACAGATGAGGATATTGATGACAGAGCATCTCTCTCTCCCACACCTGTTGGCCCCCAGAATACTACTTCTCATCAGAGAAGATGACCAGGTGTCCAGACGAGCCACTCTGGGCCCTATGAAAAGGTTAACGATACTTTAATTTTAACAGGGGATAAGACTGTCACCCTATATGGGATTCACAGTGTATTCTCATATGTTCGTGTTGTCGTTAAAACCACAAGGGCTGCATGTGTCTCACTCTACTAGATCCTATTAAAGATAGGCTGTTTTGTAAAAATGTATTTAGTATTTCGCTTTTTCTTTCAATTCAAAAGACGATGAATAAAGAGTAAGGAGGTGGATTAAGTCAAGGTAGCAGGGATAATGCGAAATGTTAAATACAAACACTCAAGATGAAGACTTAGGGATGATTAAGGTGAAAGACAATATGTGAAAAGACTGTTTATTGTTCTATATTGGGACCTACTCCTTATGGTTTTGTGGGTGGTTATCATGTCATCTTATTGAAATGTAATTGGCACATAAGTCTTGGGCACACTGACTTGATCTTTTCATTAGCCTACTCGTTCAACAGTGAACCTACACCAGGGTAATGTGATTTAACCATGAAACTATGCAATCAATTCACCACCTTACAAACAACCTTGTCAGAGCACCTAATTTTTAAATGATTGTATATTGGCAACCCTTTTTGCAAGCCATTAAACTACACAGTTTATTGTAGGCTATGCAAGTGACCTTGCTGAGAAAATCAAATTTTTGGAGTTTTCCTCAGTCGTATTTGTATACCTTGTGTTCAACATTTGAGGTAAAATTAGGAAGATCACTCCTCCTTGATCACTGATTATTATTGAGTAAAAAGTCTTCAAAGTGTGGACCTGGCTTCAAGCCACCTACAGTCATGAACTATTTGAAAATCCAAGATCATCTATCGCAATGCAGTTGGTTTCCATGGTTACTATAACAAAGGTTATGGTTTTCACGAAGCTCGCAGGAGTATTGAGACCATCCTGATAACTAATAACCTTACATCACATATTAAATGAGTCAATTTACAAAGATGACTTTGGTTGTTCAATTACATAACTTGCTGACGGTACTGCAAAACACTTACGTTTACAGTTCGACAAATAAAGATGTCAGCTCTCAAGTCCGACAGTGTTATTAATGAGGGAGACATTTTAAAACCCAATCATTTTGCTATGCTACTAATGACGTTTAAATTCAGCTAGCAATCCCAATACTTAGCGATGCGGGTGCATTAAGTCTGCCCGGGCCGTCTCCATGCCCCTTAAATCTTGTAAAAGAAACCTAAGGAGATAAGGGCCTCAATTATTTAAAACAGCGCCAGGGCCTAGAAAATGCCACCTCATCACCATAGCAGTGACACAGATCAGAGCCATTGCAACGTGAGGAAACTAGTCACATCCACTGCAGGCCTGTAGTACGCAGGCGCAACACTGTGGTGTAGCCTGATGGAATTTAATTGATCAGAAGGGGGAGGACTGCTCATAATTGACACCGTTTCCCTCACACTGTTCACTAGCCTTCTGGCTAATCAATGCTTATGCTTATGACGAGGAAAAAAACACAGACAATCTGTTGTCAAAGCGTACGTGGGTGTGTGTTTGTCAGATTATATTAAACCCCCCCCCACCCCTACGAGCATCGGTGAAAACGTTTCCTAAACGTAGCCTATCCCTTTGACTACACAAGCCGTCATGAAAACCCACCGGGCTGTCCGACACATCGCTAATGCATGCCTGGGTTTGATCAAAGCCGGGTAGAGTTGGCCCGCTGGGTTGACTGGTGGTAGGTGGATGCGCAGCTAACAGCTTGTTAAAAAACCAGCGCGGGGGTGGACTGCGCCCGGTCTCGCCTCTCTGTGGAGGAGGTGGGGTGGGGGGCGACAGCAGCAGCGATAAGGCAGCAACGAAAAATAAAAAAACAAAAACCGAACTAACAAGACGGAGACAAATATCTGTGCAACAGCTTGCTTTCACTGTGAAGAAAGATTTGAGAAGCACACTTTTTAGGGTTGTCTCAGGCGATGGTTTCAGTCAATAGAACGTCTCCAGTCTTTAAGAGGGTTTCGATGCTGCGCCACTCTCTCCCACTCACCCCCAGTGGCCCTCGCTCCGTAACACGTTTATGAAAATGAGCAGCCGGGCGCATGACAAATCACTGTAATTGATCACACGGACATCCATCATGACATAAGAGCCCTTACTCTAAGAAGTGCTCTTGAAACCGAGTGCTCTAGACATGCACTTTCTCCAGCCTCCCCTTTCCCCCCCTCCCCTCAGTCTTTCCTCTCTCAAAGATCCCATACTTCCACGATCGTATGAAAATCCAAAGGAATCTAATCCAGTCGAATAACCGGGAAACGACAGATTTTATTTGGCCATTCTTTTTGGATGTTTTCTTTTTTTTTTTTTTTTTTACTCCATTGATACGACGACCAGAGGTTGAGTGGCAGTTGAGAATGTTCCAGTGAAAGCCGGGTGTGATCTAAGGTGTGAGAGGGCACAGATGGGTACAGCGCCACCTTTAACTCTGCTAATTGTGACCGTTGAGCTGGTTTTCACCATCACCAGTTCTGGAAATGCTGTTCCTTTGTTGGAGATGATTAGTGGTGACACATCGTTCAGGCTGTTGAGATAATAAGAACCTTGATCATGACACACACACACACCTGCATACATACACACACATCCACTAAGAAAGAATAAAACTATGACCCATCTCTGTGAAGCTCATTGACTTCCAAAAGTGGTAAAATTGCTCTAATACTCTTCCAAATGATGAGTTATTAAAGAGAATTACACAGAATAGTGAGTACTTCATCAGAATATCGTTCACAGAGAACATCATCAAACACCTTTGAAAGAAAAGAAAAAGTACAAACTTATCAAATATGGTCCGACAAAGAATACCATTTCCTGCAGTTAAATTCTTCAGGTTGCTCTCTATGCGCCAGCTTGCCACGCCTAATTATACTCTATCAATTAAAAGAGCAATTATGGCTCAACCTCCTTCATATGCTAATGGCCTTACTTCAGAAAGACTGGAAAATACTTCTATAACTGCTGCCTTTTTAATACAGACATTCAGGAAGCAAGGGAAAGGTAGACCTGGCTGGAGCACTATTTTCCAACTTCCTGTGTTGGGATCCTTGTTACATACGTTTCCTGTGAGAAATGTTCTGATGTTATAAAGGTAATTGCGTAATAATAGCAGTATCTGAAAGCAGATTATTTTTCCTCAGGTCTCTGGGCTTTTCTCTCCATGGCACATCCCTTTACTGTGTAGTTGGTTTAATCCAAGACATCAAACTGCACACACTATAAAACAAGTCATAAAATACCAAATTTCATTTAGGAATAATGTCTCATTTTAATAGTCCACAATTGTGGGGGCGACCATTACAGATTAGAAGTCTTCTGAGCTAATCAACTGTCCTCTGACCTTTCCTACCCTGCCTCTGACCTTTCCTACCCTGCCTCCGCAGATGGACATTAAGATAGAGAAGATAAATGGTGGAGAGCGAAGGGATATGAAGTTGATGAGAGGTTATATATTCAATGCAAATGAAAGGTAATTACACACAGCGGGTGAATGAATGGGATTGCTATATTTGGGTAAATCCATATACATTAGGCTACAGCTGTTTAACTGTCCAATCTCAATTCCCCGTCTACAGGATTATGATAGTTTCTGATGTTATAGAACGGGGGGAGTCAGTGGCTTGGAGTATTGGTCAAGGGTGCTGAGTCATGCGGCACAGTTTAAGAATGAATAATGACAATCGCAGCTAAATCCTAACCAGGCGTATCTGGTTGTTAGCAAACACAAGCAGTTTGGGTTTTGATTGTGAACATAGATGTATATATCGAACAGTGTTGTGCACACATTTAAACAACCTTCATGTGCTGATTAGTGATCATTTCTAGCATGTCAAACACACGTTAAGGCAATAGGTCTTTGTTCTCAATACTAGCCTGTTTTCTGAATTTACATTTACATTTAGTCATTTAGCAGACACTCTTATCCAGAGCGACTTGCAGTAAGTACAGGGACATTCCCCCCGAAACAAGTAGGGTGAAGTGCCTGGCCCAAGGACACAACGTCATTTTGACACGGCCGGGAATCGAACTGGCAACCTTCAGATTACTAGCCCGACTCCCTCACCGCTCAGCCATCTGACTCCCAATTACAACCCTTTTCAAGCATGTTTTTGTACTGTATTTAAAAATAAAAAATGGGTCAGTTAATATAGGCTATTATAGAAAACGAAAGCAACAGAACCGAGAAAAAACTCAAAACTCAACCTTTCCTCACTCACAACTGTAATCATATCGCTGTCAAGCACACACAAACTGTGTGCGAGTTTGTGTGTTTGTTCAGGCAAGGACGTGTATACCTATGTGCTGACATTTCACTTTGACTTCAATTATATTCCACAACAGACGGCATAGTCTAAGAAGATGACAGCCTGATAGATCCGATCACCACCTGTAATTGTCAATTCTTGCTCAACGCCTGCTTAACACCCAGGACATTTCTGCAATCCACAAGCAATCAGCTCCTGTCTTGAATATTGACAGGTTCATTTGAAAACAAATCGAAACTGGAAAAAAAAAAATCTTCTGAATAGGTTTTGGATAAAGGAGCGATGAGAATGAACAAACAGTGATGTTCTGCGTTTAGTATTATCATCCATCATCTACTACCATCCGTCCCTAAATGCTAAATGTATCCCGGAGCGAGAGAAAATAGTCCCCCAGGATGACATTTGAGGCAGCCTGGGACATGACTGATGACTAAAATTGGCCTTCAATGGAGCCTACCTCTGTTTCCGTGGGAGACAATAAACTGTAATCAGATAGCCATTAACGGAAACTAGTGTCCACTATGTGTGATGGGTAGCGGAACGCAAAAGCTCCTAATTCATCCGCTGAGAGCGCTTAGTATGTTTTTCAATTTTTTCTCCTGGTTGGTGCTCAATATACACCATCATAATAAACTATCAACAAATATCATCTTAGCACATTATCAGCTAGCCCACATCTAAATCTTAACCAGTTGTAGTTTATTTTATTGTGTGAAGCTATGCAGATCAACAACAGAAAAAACTGGAAAATAAAGGGCCCAAATGTTCTGTTTCGAACAACATTCATGTGCCATAACATGTAGCAACAAATGTGTGATGAATGACAATGTGACATTTTACTTTTGAACAACTGACCAAGCAAATAAGCTTTAAACTGGAGACTTCTCCTGTTTCGGGGGGGAGGGGGTGTTTGTGTGTGGGGGGGGGGGACACATCATTGGGTGAAATTTGCAAAGACTGAAATGGATCGACTATAATGCTCATGACATTGATTGAACACTGTATAGGATTTCTCTCTAAACTGCCCAAGCGTTTACGAGATCAACCTTGACTGTGGCAGCGTCGGTGAAGCACGATCTACACTCTGTCACGGTTCTCCCCACGAGATAAGGAACTTTAAGTTCAAGCTTTAATATTTCAACAGTCTTCGTCAAGAGGAAAAGGTGCTGAAGCGGCTTTGTGCAAATTCGGCTACTTAAAGCAATTAAAGCAGAAAGGAGCCCCAACGACAGCGAGGTATTGACTGTGTGGCCCTGGCAAAAAGGTTCATGGACGGCTTTAAAAGACAAGCACAGTTTATCGCTTAGCGTTGTCTTCTCTGGACCCCCTGCTGCCTTTATGGATTAAATCTGCTCATGCTCAAGTTCTCCACCTCCCCAGGTTGGCCACCAATGAATGACTGGTTATTCAGACGACGTTCTCTTATAAAATCCGAACAAAGAACGGGATGGTGCAATGGAATAACTGGGTGTTAAGTTATTCCTAATGGTAACCCTTTGCAGTTTCACAGTTCCTGTACGTCATAACTTCCCTTCAGTTGTGTAAACAACTGCTAGACCGCCTGCGATGACAAAGCACAGAGTGTCTTTACAGAATATGCATTACCATTATTTTCAGTCTACTATAAAAAGGGGTGGGCTGTTTTGCTGACAACCACAGCACTGCCACATTCATCAAAGTCAATAACAAAACAATGAAAGTGTCATATCGTGTTCCAGCTTGGAGCAGATGCAACCTTGTTCTTACCAGTGACTGATAGCTCGGTGGTCCTCCTCACCAGGAAACTTCCAAACTGTAATTCACATGTGTAATTTCCAATGTCATCTTCTCGCACTTCCTTTATCGACAGAGTATCTCTCCTCCTCGTGATGCTTTGTCTCCATTGCTTGGGCTTACATTCCTTAAAGTAAAAAGATAATACAAATTAATGGGGGGAGACCAGATGGGGCGCAGTCTATCATGGCGACCCACAGTAGCTTCCTGTAAAGTACTACATTTTTCGATGTGTCAGTGACCAACACAGACCTATTGGAAAATGAGAGGATTTTCTTGTAAATCGATACCACTAATACATCAGAATCAGAATCAGAAAGGGATTTATTCGCCATGAAAGTTTGCACAGACAAGGAATTTGCTTTGGCAGGAAGGTGCATACAATAAACATATACCTAAAATTTAAATATGTGGACTAACTATACTAACATCTAACTCTACCACAGTAATTAACCATGAAAAAACGCTTATTCTCTAACTGGTTGGTCTTCTAATGGCTTCGACAAACATTGTGAACACTATTATGAAACATTATGAATAGAATAAACCTGAAAAGATGAAAGATGTAATTAACCTGTAAGCAAGTTCTAATCAAACCCTTGAAGCCATGCACTTAACAGCTACCAAACTTAAGACTTGGCTTTTCCTAATATATATATATATAAAAAAAAAAATTCTTATCTAGCATTTAGTATTGTACTGCAATATTGACTTTCTTTTCTTTAGGAAGCTTGATTGAATTCATGGCATCATCTCACATTAATGAATCACCCACAGCATCTGAGCTGACTGTGGTGGGAGTGGATGCTGGAGGGAGAGCTCAGCGGGGAGGAAGTTGCAGAAACTGGGGCCTTGGGCCATCAGCTCCCCCAAGGCTGTGAAACTGGAGCATGGTGGGTTTGGTTTCCACCTGCGCCTCTAAGGCCAGCCCCCAGAATTCAATCATCCCTGCTTCTAGGGCACAGCCAATAACTGGAGGTTCTGGAGCCAGAGTCATTATCCATCTTTTAATTTGATTCACCAGGATACAGAAGAAGTACTGTGGCCACCTAATCTGACACTCTCCTTCCTTTGATGAATTGGCCCCAGCCTCTCACTGCTACCCTGTCAAGTGGGCCTCAGCACGTGGGCAGGCGGCAGAATCTACCGGTTGAGTCAGATGCCCTTTGGAAGTTTGGAGGCCCCTCGATTACTCAGAAGAGGGAATTTAAGACTGGAGGAGTTGGGAAGGTTCTTAAGTTTCTCCTCAGATAGTGTGTCACGTGTGAGACTCTGTGTGAGAGATATCTCAAGTGACATGAAAAATGGATTAGCTAAATCAAAGCTCTCAGCATAGTTGATCAGAAGTGGTTGTTTTTCAGATAGGCTGTGAATCATGATTGAGTGAATTGACTTACTCTCATCAAGCAAACACATCAAGCGGGATGACTAAGAATTGCCTGAGAGTTGTCATAGCAGCCCTAACTAGACTGTTAGTGAGCACACAGTGTGTGCTCACTAACAAAGTGATTGCAGATGACAGAATATAGCTATTCCCCTGAAAAAGACACGTTTTATATTTTATTTCCAATATGGAACTCAACGTGACTATCTGTGACCAATCCGTGACCAATCCGAGGCATTTGAAATCATAGGTCATAGTGAAGATGGAGTTTTACCTTGTACCACAAAATGTCCAGTTCCTTTCCTGGTTGCATATAATCCCCAATGTCGGGGCAGGTGATCTCTTTGCTTTTGCTTAGTTCCGCCTTCTCAAAGTACCGCATCTTGGAGTTGTAGCAGAGGTCAGTGTCATTCTCCGCCACAGTCAGTGACATGGACACTTTAATGCAATATGTTGAATTCCTGCAAAAACACAAACCAACAAATTAATATTTTTCAATAGCTTTCATAAAGTCATGCTGTGTCACTCTACCAACACTGTGTCACCGTGGTTACCAACCTCTCTGTGGTTTCCAACCTCAATAGAATAATTATATTAATGCAGATGTGTAACATTTAGATTCCTTGTCACACTGACTGATGATGGGAAACCAGTTTGACATTCTTGTCAAGATAAAATAACAACAACACCGTTTCACTGTGTTCAGTCATACGTTAGCTCGTTGCCCAAACCATTACGAATACAGACAGACCTGCATTGTGTTTTCCCATGCATTCACTTATGAATACCAATGATGGGGAGGAGATGAACCTGGCTATCACAAATTATCAGTGCCAAAGACAAAAGAAATGTGGGGAAGACGGCAAGGAAGAGAAGCAGGTTCTAATGCAGAACAACGGTGTTTGAAGTCAACAGTGGCGAAGATTGATTGAACCCTTTGTTTCCACGTGTTATGCAGATACAGTGCAAGCTAGCAGAAAATTACTTGCCAGGATTGATGTTCTGTAAATGGCCAGCCCGCAAAGAGGAAGGACTAGCACAGGGGAGCTAAAATGGAATGGGCAGAAAGGCTGCAGATATACCTGCCTCCACGCTTGCCAAGGACCAGGTCGCGCTATTTGCAAGGCCCATAAAGAATGTCCTTTGTGATCCTTTCCACACCGAGATGGATGGAGTTGCTACTGTATGATACAATTGCCATGCTAGGCCTTATTATCGCTCTCTGCATTGTATCGCTGAGACTGGTCAATAAGTATTGGCCTGCAGCAGAAAGATCTCCAGCACACCATGTGTGGGGGACAAGGAGCAGGCGTAGAGCAAGTCAATTGCAACCTCAGCCTCCATAGCAGTTCTCAATGTCATCCATCACACCTGGTAGGGATCGGGTCGACACGGTGGACGTGGGGTTCACATTCGAGAGAGGACTGGTTCTGGTCGAGAAATTCTTAAGAAAAAATCCATAGGCTTCTTAGATCAATGGACAACAAGTATTGAGTTCAATGGGCGCTGTGCAAAGTGGGTTCGGGAAAACTGGCAAATACTCCCTTTCAACTCAGTGAGTATACTTTGCTGCCCTCGTGGTAGTATTTCAAGTAAGGCCATTCCCATCCTCAAGGCCAAAGGTGAGGTAAAAGATAATAAAAAGGTACTTCAACTGGTGAACAGACACTCCCTAAACCAGAGGTTCTCAAACCTGGTCCTCAGGGACCCCCTGTCCAGCATGTTTTAGATGTTAACCTGCTCCAACACACCTGATTCAAATATATGGCTCGTTATCTAGCTCTGTAGAAGCCTGGTAACAAACATGCATTTGAATCAGGTGTGTTGGAGCCCAGAAACATCTAAAACATTCAGGACAGGGGTTCCCTGAAGATCAGGGTTGAGAACCACTGCCCTAGACCTTGATCAGCAGAGCCAACAAGCTGGCTGCATTCAGGAAGTCTCACTGTTAATTTCCGGGTAAAGCTGGTTACACAAATCGAGCTGAACCAACAAACAATTATAAACACGTTAAATCCTTACATAATTGTGTGGCATTAGTCGCCTAGTGGATTAGCACACAGTGGTCCTGCTATGGGCAAACATCCCCCCCCCCCCATCCTCCGCTGGGCAGCACAGGCTGTCCGATTAAGTGTGCCCATTTTATGAAGCGTGGATGCAAATCTGACATGATGTGGAGATTATCCGAGACAACTTGGACCAGATGGACACCTGTGCAAATGAGATCCCTTGGGTCCTTTTCCCTGTTAAATATTCTGGGCAGCACTGATAAACTTGCCTGTGGGGAGAGAGGAATTGTGTCATCTGGCCGGTGAGTGATCGATGGTCCGGGCCAACTCTTTGTCCTACAATGTCTTTCCAATGTTTTGCATCCGTCACACTGCCTTTTAAGCAGGCGAGCCAGGTTTCCATCTCGATTAAAGCAGTTGTACTGTATATTCGTAAAAGCTAGACTTTGAGCAAAGAATTGAGCGTAAACACGCAGTCCAATCCGCTAGCTCCTCGATTTTAGCGGTCATCAGGTTAGCGAGCGTGTATTTGGAGGAACGTGGTTGTAACGAAGGCAAATGGCAGTATAATGACGGAAAACGTCAGTCCAACTGTCAAACTAAAGTCAAGATGTGCAATGTCACGGCAATGACAGATAACATGCAGTGCATATCAAAGCCGAGAAAACATTGGCTGACACTTTGCACAAACTGCCTGAGGCAGAATGTGGGAGCTGTACGGTGTAAACAAGGTGTTGATGTCACAATGTACAGCAGAGGAGGAAACTGATAGGGGTCAACTAAACACCTGAGCTGGAAAATAACAGCGAATGTCACCCTGTCTTGACACTTTCCAGGTAGTTACAACTCTTCTAATATGTACTGCAATTAAAGTATATTGGTTGTATCAATAGGCCTACTTATAAGAGTACTACAGTAATGTATATGAGAGCTATCACTGTCAATTTAAAATCATATATGATATTCTAATGAATTGCGTATTAGTATAAAATGCCCTTTGCGCCAAGGATATAATGTCATAATTTAATTCCATTCTTTCATTAAGTCTATCTTTCTCACCCTTTGCGTGACATAATTTTCCTGCCTGGTTATAAGACATGCCCTTTAACTCAGCGACTGTTCACTCCAATATTAAATAATAATTGATTTGGGATTCTCGTGAGATTCTAGGGTACCTGTGGGAAAATGAATAAGGAAAATTAATGAATCTCTTAATTAAAAGATCCTCTCTAATAGAAGTGGATAATGAATGATTGCTGACTTTTCATTAGAGCTCGTGTTCAGCTAACAACAATGCAAAGTTTCATTTACGGCCTCTCTGTTGTCAGACATCCAGCACAGAGAGAAACTATGTTGGTCGATACGTGAGCCTCCTGTCAGAGTCTGGTAAACTGCAGCCCTCAGCTTGACCTGGACACCCCCCCCCCCCCCACCCTGCCCCCCCCCACCCTTTCCCCCCTCCACCCCCTCTCCCCTTCTCCCCCTCCACCCCTCTTCCCCCTCCACCCCCTCCCCCTCTCCCCCCCACCCTCTCACCCCTCCACCCCCTCTCCCCTCCTCCCCCTCCACCCTCCCCCCCCCACCCTCTCCCCCCCTCCACCACTCTTCCCCCTCCACCCCCTCCCCCCTCTTCCCCCTCCACCCTTTTCCCCCTCCGCCTTCGTCCCACACCCAACACTCTCCCAGCTACTTGGCACACTTGCATGCAGACGTCCACAGCTAGACACTGCTAACATCTGCCAAGCCCTCCCAAGGGTGGGACAAAAGATGTATGTGGAGGGTGCAGCGTTGGAGGGCCGGGGGGGGCGGGGTGGTGCTGGAAGATCTTCCTCACGGTAACATGCCTGCATCTCCCACACACATCAGGAGGCGTGTCCAAACCAGGGTAGCAGATCACCTTAAATCAGTGTTTTATGGCTGGCGCATTATTTACGACCCAGAAGAAGGTCAGGGTGTATGGTGGGAGGACTTGGGGGTCTACCTGTGACCATAACTCACCTGTCAGCACGCGAGGCCGGCTGATTAATGACACGCTTCCCAAATCTGACTGTGGGCCAGCTCACCCCCACTTAGCCCCTGTCTCCAACTACTGCCTACTGCCTCTGATGTTTACTGACTCTCTCTCTCTCTCTCCCTCTCCCTCTCTCCCCCTAGCTCTCTCTCTCCCTCTCCCTCTCTCCCCCCTAGCTCTCTCTCTCCCTAGCTCTCTCGCTCTTTCTGCCTCTCCCTCTGTTTTTCACCCTCTTGCTCTCTAGCTGTACAAGAAACATATTTGAAAGTGCTTAATAGACTGTATGTCAGGTGACAGATAGCACGCTTACACACAGGCAACACTCTGTGCTACTGCTGTTGTGACTGACAGAAGATGACGGAAGATTGATTACACACAAGTTCACAAAACTATTATGTTGCCAGTTATTCAAACATCTCCGCATTTGTTACATTAAAATCACAGAGCTGTCATTCGATTATTATTATTTATTTTTTGGCATCGTCGTAATAGTATGATGGAGAAATTCAGGGAGCCTCAACTGACAATGATCTGGAAAGTTCTTCTGCTGTGTCTCTTAAACATGCAGTGTGCATTATGCTGTTGATGCCTTGGGGAAGTCCCCCTCCCCCTCCTCTATTTCCCAGCCTCACTCTGAATTCATAACTAGCATAAACAATTTGTCTCCATTGCATTTTCTCTTCACGCTACTGCAGCCATGTTTGTTTCTCCCTCAGGGCTGATGTGATAAATGTCCGGGACACTCCCTACGTTATGCATGTTACTGCACAACTGGAAACTCCATGCAACAGTCTTTATTATAGAGCGACTGACCTCATGCGATGAGATAAATTTGACATGTTTAAGATTGATTGAGCATTGAGTTTGTCTCACTGACTTACTTTTCATGACCTGTAAAAACATTTATAATATATATATATATATATAAATTGTGTATGATATTTGATATATAGTTAGATATTACACTACAAATGGCTATACCCTGACAAAAAACTCCTAAGTTCAACCAGAAAAATTCCAACCAGCTTCCCTCAGCACATATCTTCACCTCGAAGAAGCTGCACCAGGTCTCACGTTGGGAACTGACTGGCAGCCGCCATATTGTTGACGTCTCTCTCAGAGCTACGGCATTTGTGCGTTAGAGGAGCGTGTGTGTGCAAGGGTGTGTGTTGGGTGCACAGGAGCATATACGAGGGAGATGGGAGGGAATTGGGGGCGGGGGGGTTGGAGGAATGGAAAAGGGAATTGGGGGAGGGGGGGGAGATGGAAAATGAGGGAGGGGGTGGTGGGGGTTGAGATGCCAAAGTGATTCTGCTTGGGGAGCGGTTCTGACATTTTGTCTGGCAGATAAAAAACGACTATCAGATATGAGCGAGAAGAAGGTCAGCGTCTCGCTGCTATCAGACAGCGCTGCTCGCTAGCGCTGCTCTATAGCTCTGCTCGGCATGTTGTTTGAGGTCTGCGTGGCGCTGAGGAGCCTCTGGGGAACGTCCCACTGATGCGGCCGCGCGGGCGAGGAGACGGGAAGCAATCACACACCCCCAGTGTGTTTACGGGGCCAGCCCATCTCTGAGCTGTTCAAACAGAAGGAGATTTAGGAGAGGGAGAGAGGGAGAGAGATGGAGTGAGAGGGAGAGAGAGATGGAGGGAGATGGAGATGGAGAGGGAGAGATGGAAAGGGAGAGAGAGAGGGAGAGAGATGGAGGGAGATGGAGAGGGAGAGAGAGGGAGATGGAGAGGGAGAGAGGGAGAAAGAGAGGGAGAGAGATGGAGGGAGAGAGGGAGTCAGAGGGAGAGAGAGAGAGATGGAGGGAGATGGAGAGGGAGACAGAGGGAAATGGAGAGGGAGAGGGAGAGAGAGGGAGAAAGAGAAGGAGAGAGAGAGGGAGATGGAGAGGGAGAAAGAGAGGGAGATGGAGAGGGGGAGAAGATGGAGGGGGATAGGGAGATAGAGAGGAAAAGAAAGGAAAACTGAAGCCATACATGGACAACTATAAACACAGAGACCCGACCAGTAAGGCCAAAGACCTAAATTATAATTCAATGAACGCTCCAAAAAAAAACATTATTTAGTGTCAAGGACATAGTCAATGTCTACTACTGCTTTAGACAAGTGTGGAGATCATTTCTATAGAGTCTGATGTGTCGTGTGAAACTCAACCAGAGTAACAACCGTCACCCTGACAACGTCTCCCAGCCCCGGCACCTCCACCTCACCTTTAGGTTTCCCAGAAAGCCTCGGGGGTTGCAGGTTTCACTTCATCGAATGTAATTGAAGCGCAGGAGTTGGACAAATCTATCAGCGAGAGCGTGAAGGTTATATAATAAATTGGTGTGGACCTGAGTATAGGCTTCCGGTGGATTAAATTGTATTTACACAGAGCAGGCTTGGCCTCCGTCGGTACGAGCAGAGAGAGAGAGACAGAGTTTACATGCTGCTGCTAAACTGTCTGTGTTTAAGTGTCCCACATCAACGCATGTCGAGAAGTTTGCAGGCTAAAGCACCTACCTAAGCTCATACCTAGATGGAAATCTTGACATTGATGTCAATTACTTCACTTTTGAAGGCATGACTAAAGTAGACTACCTGCTGCACCAAGTGGACATTACTTAATGATACAAATACATAAATCATCACCATCCACACTATCATCCGGGTCCATGCTGGACAGCATGGCTGGTGCTTAACACACAGACACACCTAGACTCGAACACAAACACAGATAAACAGGTCCAGCATGCATCACTCCATCACACCACCCTCCTTTAGTTTCAGCCTCTCATTGGCCGTGACAGGAGGGTTGGATCAGCGGGACAGGGTGAGGCCCTGACTGGCTGGGAGTGACAGAGTGCTGTGGACGTCCCATTTGAACTGTCACTTCACTGAGAGATCACCATTGGGACCTGCGCAGGAATACTAATCCAGGTTGGGTCTGGGACAGAGGAGAAACACACACACACACACACACACACAGATACACATCCCCACAAACCTATGTGTGATGACAGCCCGAGCATGGCAGGACATGCAGGAAGGCCGTTATTAACGGCGCTGCCACACGCATGCTTCCAGCGGTAAACAGCGTTAACCAGGAGTCAGGCACACGCTAGCTGGGACCCCTTCCCTCTGAACACTTCCTCTGTCCCAGCCACATCTGTCAGTTCGCTGACAGACGTAATCCTCTCTTTTTAACCATTCCTAACAAGGATGGAGCCATCATCGATCACCTGGGATGTGATCATGCTGGCACATGGAGTGTGTGTGCGTGTGTCTGTGTGTGTGTCTGTGTCTGTGTGTGTGAGGAATCTCACTTAAAATAAAATGTAAAAAAGTACATATCAATACACAAGAAAGAACACAGAATTCTACAGTATGTTTTAACATGCACACATACACGTGCACACACACACATGCACACACACGCACGTCAAACACGCGTGCGCAGACACAGGCCTACACACACAGTGCCCTTCTCCCATCCCAGATGCTTTGCCTCTGTATAGAACACAGTCCCTGGGGGGAGAGAACCTGAGCGCTGACCTTAATTTGACACTGAGCACTGCTCATCTGCTGCCCTCTTGTCTGACGGGAGATGCTTTCCCCTCCTGGCGTACAGCGTGTGTGTGTGTGTGTGTGTGTCAGTACGAGCATCCATATTTACACGTGTGTGCATATGGCGCGAGTGTGGGTGTGTGTGCATTGTATGGGTTGCTGCCAGTTATGGTGTGTGTGTGTCCCCGTGTGCATGGCTGTGTGCGAGTGTGTCTGTGTGTGTCTGTGTGTGTGTCTGCGTGCGAGTGTGTGTCTGTGTGTGTGTCTGTGTGCGAGTGTGTGTGTGTGTCTGTGTGCATGACTGTGTGCGAGTGTGTGTGTGTGTGTCTGTGTGCATGACTGTGTGCGAGTGTGTGTGTGTGTCTGTGTGTGTGTGTCTGTGTGCGAGTGTGTGTCTTGTGTAGCCAGGGTCTGGTTCCTATCAGACTGGAGGCCCGTGAAGCTGCTGTCAGTGGCCTCTCCAGGGAGCCAGGGCGCTGACGGAGGGTGTTTGTGTTGGTGCTGGTGCCCTCTGACATCACCGGGAGCTGCAGAGACTGTGCGCCTGCACGCCACGGTAACGGGGTGGGGAGGGGGGGGGGGGGGCTGGACCAGGACCGGGGGGGGGGGGGGGGCTGGACCAGGACCAGGGGGGGTGGGGGTGGGGGGGTTGAACAAGGTGTGTGGGGGGGGCGGGGGCTGAAACAGGTGTGTGTGTGTGTGGGGCTGGGGGCTGGACCAGGACCAGGTGCAGGGAGGGCGAGTGTTAGGGGGGGGGGGGAGGTTGGGGGCATGTGAACACCCTAATGTTTGCTAAATGACTCAAATGTAAAAGTAAACAACTTGCA
This sequence comes from Osmerus mordax, assembly GCF_038355195.1. Taxonomy (NCBI): domain Eukaryota; kingdom Metazoa; phylum Chordata; class Actinopteri; order Osmeriformes; family Osmeridae; genus Osmerus; species Osmerus mordax. The sequence continues at coordinate 1,651,406 of NC_090071.1, read as the reverse complement.
TTTAATTATAGTAGGTCTCCAAAGTCCTCATTAACATCAGACTCATACAATCCGTTTTGTTTACTTTGTCAACAGATGGTGTCCATCCACCGGTCACCATGCAAACTACCGCTCCACAAGGAAGGCCCTGTGACTGACTGAGGAGCCAGCGCAACTTTCTAACTACGAGACAGAGATGCGGCTGCTACAGGGAAAAAGACAATGATTCATTTTTCATTTCCCCAGTTGAAGATTCTTATCCTCTCGCTTCTAAAAGAAGAAGGCTGCTTTTTCGTTCCCCCCTCTCACCATCCATTGTGCCAACTGCCTAATCCAAATTTGATATGTTAACATAAGCAAGCGCCATATGCAGGCAGAGCTACTGCTTGGGAGTCCACCAAAAAAACAAAAAGCCAGAAAATAATGACTCATCTATAGAGATGTTCATCTATTGAGTAAATCTTGGGATCTCGGGTCGGCTCCCATATTTTCCCATCTTTTTCTCTGAGTACCAACATAGTAGTGAGTATATTTAAGTGTACATTAGCTACCGTGAAACAACAGAGCAATTCATGTAAAAACCATGTAGGGAAAAGGCAATACTAACATTTTCCACAGTATTTTCTACAGGGAGTCAGGTGGCTGAGCGGTGAGGGAAGCGGGCTAGTAATCCGAAGGTTGCCAGTTCGATTCCTGGTCATGCCAACTGACATTATGTCCCTGTACTTACTGTAAGTCGCTCTGGATAAGAGTGTCTGCTAAATGACTAAATGTAAACGTAAACATTTTCCACAGAGCCTTTGGCCTTAGGCCCGTACAATCTGCCTTCTCCTACGAGGCTGAGTAATGAGTCGTACAAGACGAGACGACCTATACCTACAAGGTTAATAAGTTATTACTTTATAATTATGCATATACAATATTTAACACTTTCCCCCATTTTACTGGGTTAGGGGCTACACAGTCATGCAGAAGCGATGCTTAGTGACAAGCAGGAAGTGAGTCTACTGGCTTGAAAGGAAGACAGTATTAACGCTTCTTTTTTGGGTCAGCGGAAAGTTACTTGAATAAGGTCATACATTGTTTGACTCTGCGTTGACGTTAATGTTTTAGAGGAAAGTTTGACAACCTGGAAAAAGAGCATGGTGTTTAAACCTGCGTATTCATTAACCGCTTTGTGTATTCATGTAATTACTAATAAACTGTAACTCAATGGCTCCTTGGAACATAATTACACTGGATTAAATGGTTCTTGGATGACTTCCAAGGTAACAGGAGAAGCTAATATACACTAAAGGAAAAGGTTAGGGAGGTCAAGTGGCCTTAAAAGGACGTTATGAACATGTTTGAAAACTGCGGGTCCATCTTAAGGTGGCTAAGAGCATGTATTTAACGAACACATTCTATATTCAACTGTATACCGACTAATCGAAAGAAGGAAACTTTAAAAACGCGATGAATCCTGAATCCTTCCAGTTTGTTTGTCTCACACATTTTGATTTCGGAAGAGAGTCCCTAATAAAATCTTTCCTGATGCGCCACACAAGCATGTTCATGTGTTCTCCTGCATGGCTCTGTTTTCCTGCATGTTCCTGTGTTCTCCTGCATGTTCCTGTGTTCTCCTGCATGTTCCTGTGTTCTCCTGCATGGTTCTGTGTTCTCCTGCATGTTCCTGTGTTCTCCTGCATGTTCCTGTGTTCTCCTGCATGTTCCTGTGTTCTCCTGCATGTCTATCAATCTCCCAAAACTGTGCGTGAGACGACTTCTTCATTCCGTGGTGCTACGGTTTGAGCGTCGGCCCTAATTGGTCTTAATGGTTGTGAGGCGCTACAAAGCAACACACTTGTCCAAATCAAATCTCCAGGCTCCACTTTCAGCATGATTACACAATAAACTCAGAGCTGGATGATTGTGTTCCACAGGCCATGCAGCTGGGGTGGCAAGAAGAGGATTGTGGGATTGGCACGTCTGCATTCATTCTCTGGTGCCCGGTCTCACTACTCCACTTCACAGAGGGAGGGGGTTGCGGAGGGGGGGGGGGGAATGCAAATGTTAGCTCTGAATGGCAGGGTAAATTCTCTCAGCTGAATTGAGCTTCTGATGGAGGGAGGTCAAACTGACTGCGCTACTGTGCCTTCAAGAACAAACTCAATCACCTCTCAGTGACTGCATAACAATGTGGGCGTGAGGGGACATGAGCACACACACACACGCACGCACACGCACACACGCACACACACACAGAAGCACTTGCATTGCTCGGAGCTAAGAAAAGCGTTTTACTCTATTTAAAAAAAGAATTTAATAAAAGGAACATTTCCCAGTAATTGGTGATTTAGTCGTTCACGTTTTTCTGGAGAGGGAGAATGTTTAATATGTTTGGTAGTTAGTCTAACCTTTTTGCTCCCTGAAGTCAAAAATGGAAGTACTTACAGACCTCTGAAGACACCAAGTTTGACCTTCCACTCACCTGAGCATAAACGACCTTTAAATCAATGAAATCATCTCTCCATATGTGCTGGGCAGCCCAAGACTTACAACATTATAGAAATCATAAATCATGCGATTGTCGGGTCTCTTTTTATTTGACAAGTGGAGAAGGTAGATAGGGGGGCTGAATGTCTACCTCCATTCCCTTCCTCCCTTTATCTATCTCTCTCTCTCCCTTTATCTCCCTCTCTCCTCTCTTTATCTCCCTCTCTTTCCTCCCCACCCTCCAGACAGTCGCATTACTGTGCTTCTTCCCTCACTCCTCCATTGCTTCAAACTCCATGCCCGCTTCAAAAAAAAACAAAAAAAAAACATAAGTTGTGAAGGAAGAAGAGTTATGGCTCTGCCAATGGTACTTAATACCTTATTGTCCCCCAGAGGAAAATAAAGAAATAATTTAGCATGTTAAGTGAAGCAGGGGTTTCTTACAGTGGGCCAGGACTGTGAGGACCCCAGTCCAATGCTCGTTTGGCTAGAGATTAGAGAATTCATTAGAAATCTAACAGGGGAGGACTTTAAACCACCATGATTAATGTGCAGCGGGTACCACAACCTCCTTTCTTCCCTACTGTTTCACCGGGACTGCAGGGAAAAGCACTGATAAGGACGAAAGTAAAAAATAATGACATCCTAATGAACACTGTCTGAGGGGAAACTGCCATAGTGTACTTAGAAAATATGACTGGATGGAATGCTGCTAAATTGCGTGTAGCATGCCCCTGGAAGGTGTGAGGAGAGGGGTGACATCCTACCGTACCTCAACACACAGGAGTAGTGTCCTCCGTCTTGAATTTCCGTCGGTCTGAACCATATCGCGTCCTCCTCCTTGCTCATTCGCGCACCGTCAAAACTGATTGGTTCCTCAAAGTCGCCATGTCCTGTACTTTTGTACCACATGAGGCTGAGTCCCACACTCTGCGCGTGGCTGTAGTTCGCTCTGATATATCCATAGAACAAAGCACACTTAATCCTTACAGGTTCCCCTAAAAGCACTTTGTATTTCAGGAGATCCACCGACCAATCCGTGCAGCCGTCCACTAAAAGAAGAAAAGACAAAGGAAGACTGGGGTTACTGGGGTTCTCCTGCAGGAGACACAAAGGTTGGATGAAATCATGAGCACAGATGTACCATGGCAAACAGCATCGTGTGTTGACATTTACATTTAGTCATTTAGCAGACGCTCTTATCCAGAGCGACTTACAGTAAGTACATGGACATTCTCCCCGAGGCAAGTAGGGTGAAGTGCCTTGCCCAAGGACACAACGTCATTTGGTTGGCATAGCCGGGAATCGAACTAGCAACCTTCTGATTACTAGCCCAATTCCCTAACCGCTCAGCCACCTGACTCCCAGTGGGGGGACAGTGGGGACATGGATTGTCAAATGTATAATTAGTATTTAGTCCAGCCTGCATGTGCTTCAACAGCCCGGCCAACAACCCTTGTAGCTTAATAAACCACAGCACTGGGATGACCGCGACAATGTGTTGATCCAAACATATCCCCCATTCCTGCTCTGGCAACCCATGTGCAGTGAAACACCTCAGACATGCAGGGGCCGCTTCCTAACTGCAGAACCATATCGCACCCCCTGTTCCCTTGCCAACAGTGGGATCAGTCCGTTTAGAAGGAGATGGTGCAGTTCCATGGCTTGGCCCTGCAGAGGGCTCACGGATGGGCAATGATGGCTGACTGGCCATCCGACCATGCCAGCGCCTACCACAGTGGCACCAGCTGTGACCTAGTAAGCAGCAGAGAAACGTAGGCCTGTGGGGGGCAGAGGGCAGGACACCCAGCAGACAGGCAGGTAGGGCACAGAGAGAGAGAGACAGACAGAGAGACAGACAGAGACAGGGAGAGAGAGACAGACAGACACAGACAGACAGACAGAAAAACAGAGAGAGACAGACAAAAAGACAGAGAGACAGAGAGACAGAGACAGTCAGAGAAAGACAGACAGAGAGACAGACAGAGCCAGACAGAGACAGACAGAGACAGACAGAGACAGACAGAGAGGATGCAAATGTGGCTCAACTGTCACCATCGCGTGACGGAAGGAAACTGGGACGATTAAGCACTAGAAAGTCTGCTGGAGTGCAGCTGCTGCGGTTGCTTCAAAAATGACTGGACCTCCAGCTCTGCCGCCTTTCAGTAGAGTAACCACAACCTATCTCTCTTTCCTCATTTAGACCGATACTTAATCACGTCATAATTTTTATATATAATAAATGAAGAATGTTTAGTATCTTTATCTTGTGTGCTAATACTGCACCTCCGTCCTTCCACCCACCCAGCCTACCTGCCCTCCTGTCCAGTGGCGGCCGGGACTTTGCAGAGGCCTCCCCGCAAAGTCGGACCTCGAGACCCCTCCCCCAAATCCACTCAAAATGTATCTCCATCTATTATCTTATACAACTGCCAATAGACTGATTGCTGTCTACCTTTTGCATATATTCAGCAATGTGAGAGAAATAAAAAAGTTTAAAAATAACAAAAGCACAATTGCGTCTGCACAACAGCAGCCTATTTGTCATTGTTCAAAACCAAAGACAGGGCTATAGCCTTCTGATAGTTCAGCACCGCCACTGAAATAACACAATCAATGGAGGGAAAGGAAAACATTCATTCTTGACAATAAGTAAGCAAGTATATTGGTTGCTGGTGAAGACGTGGTGCTGCTAGCTACCTGCTGCTGTGGTAGTGTTTCGTCTGTGGAGATGCTGATGATAGCTTCCTCTCTGGCTGGTCTAAAGTGTGTAATCTTTGGGTATTTTGCTCGAGCTTGTTCAGATAACAGATCATTGCTGCGCTTTTGAGCATCGCTTGCATATTTTCTTTTACTTAGGCTATGTCTCTACCGTCATCTAGAAAAATGTAAAGATTAGCATTTTTTTTATGTGCGCGTCAAGAGGCGTAATGGTGTAGTAGTGCACGTAAGATACGCAAAAGCCATTGTTGCCAGATTTAGGGATTGTGAGACTATTTCTCCCATGGAAATGGATGAAGATCTGTTACGTTGCCTATGTTACGGGATTCCTTTACCCGGTAGTTGAAACTTGGGGCTCTCAATGAGCGCCCTCAAAGTTTTTTACTTTTTAAAATATATCTTTTTATGTAGGCCTAGTCTGTTTTTTGCTATGCAGGGCGGGGGCCCCCCCGCCTCACGGGGGCTGCGGGGGCTTCCCAGTCTCCACTGCTCCTGTCATCCTCTCTGATTCACACATTTCCTACAGTATATATACTATAATCCCCTGAATTAGACGGCTTCAGTCGTGTCGGCTCCTTTCCCACAACAGTTTAGTCTCTCGCGGTTTCAGCACCGTCCCAGTTGTGACATAGCTTATTAACATCCGATGCTTTTCACCATCCACGAAATACAATCGCCCAGATTGAAAATGAAACGCCTCTTTTTGGATAATGCTCATCCACGAAAACGGCCTGCGGGTCACTCAGCAAGGGTTTAACCATTACCATGTCTAATATCGCCCACCTTCCATCAGTCAATCATAATCCCATTACCAGTAAGAAAACCCTGAGTTATTCATGAGTAGTTGGTTGACATTTGGCTTAAATTATACGGGTGTGTTTCCGGTCTGTAATGCAGCGCGTCTATCACTCTTAATGGAGAAGAAATCCCAACACTGACCTGCTTCCACCTGACCTCCACCAAACCAAGAACAACTTGATTGATTCTGTCAATACATTCACTCCACCGTGCCTGAGTGACTGATATGAATGGGGGCCAAATTGCAGATCCAATTGTGGATAGACAGACTATCTAGATGTCAAGGGATGAGTTATCTTGATGGAATTCAGCTGGGAATTGACCTCCTAAACAAGCAGAAGGAGGATTGTCCATCGTTAAGGTCCACCTGAGTCCAACCAGGCCCAGAACAGGAGGGGTGTGACGGTGAGCTCAGCCCTACACTGCCTGGTGACGGTGAGCTCAGCCCTACACTGCCTGGTGATGGTGAGCTCAGCCCTACACTGCCTGGTGACAGTGAGCTCAGCCCTACACTGCCTGGTGACGGTGAGCTCAGCCCTACACTGCCTGGTGATTGTGAGCTCAGCCCTACACTGCCTGGTGACGGTGAGCTCAGCCCTACACTGCCTGGTGATGGTGAGCTCAGCCCTACACTGCCTGGTGATGGTGAGCTCAGCCCTACACTGCCTGGTGATGGTGAGCTCAGCCCTACACTGCCTGGTGATGGTGAGCTCAGCCCTACACTGCCTGGTGATGGTGAGCTCAGCCCTACACTGCCTGGTGATGGTGAGCTCAGCCCTACACTGCCTGGTCCTCCTTTGCTTCCCCTCACGCCAGCCAGGGTTCAGCCATTTTCACAATCTGGTCACACAGCATCGTAAATCCCCGAGGTAGAAAACGTGAACGGAATTGAATGAATCGACGCAGAAGCTAATATCGCCAGAGGAACCCAATCTGCTAATGTCAGCGAAATAAACAATTTTCCTCTCTGTGTTTCTGTCTGCCCTTCTATCCCACTTTTGTTTTTGCCATTACTTTTTCTCTTTCTTTAACCCCCCCTCCACCTCCTCCACCACCTCCCCCACATCCTCCTCCTCTACCCCCCATCACCTCCTCCTCCATCATCTCCCCCACCTGCTCCTCCTCCTCCACCCCCAACCACCTCCTTTTCCACCACCACCCCCCACCACCTCCTCCACCCCCACCTCCTCCTCCCCCACCTCCTCCTCCACCCCCCACCACCTCCTTCTCCACCACCACCCCCCCACCACCTCCTCCACCCCCACCTCCTTCTCCACCACCATCCTCCTCCACCCCCACCTCCTCCATCTCCCCCACCACCTCCCCTACCTCCTCCTCCACCTCCCCCACCACCTCCTCCATCTCCCCCCCTCCCATCCTCCCATTAAAACAGCTGGCGAGCACAGCTGCCGAGCACTCAACAGGCTCGGCTAATTGTGTCTCCATAAATGTTTTATTTACAAAAAAAACAACTCAGCAGCTAATTAGCAAGCGGGTTGGGGGTGGCTGGTGGGAGGGTGGCGGGTGGCTAGTGCCGTGGCCCATGACTCATCCATTGCCATTTCGGATAATTCTATTGTGACACTTTTCTCATCATCGTGTGGGAGGGTGGGGGCGTGGGGTTGTGGGAGTGTGAGGGTGGGCATTGTGGGAGGGTGCCGTGTGGGAGGGTGGGGCGTGGGGTTGTGGGAGTGTGAGGGTGGGCATTGTGGGAGGGTGCCGTGTGGGAGGGTGAGGGGGTGGGAGGGTGCACGTATGGGAGGGTGTGCTTGTGGGAGGGTGAGGGGGTGGGAGGGTGCGCTTGTGGGAGGGTGTGCGTGTGGGAGGGTGAGGGGGTGGGAGGGTGCGCATGTGGGAGGGTGAGGGGGTGGTAGCGCCGTGTCCCATGACTCATCCATTGCCATTTCGGATAATTCCATTGTGACACTTTCCTCTCCGTCTTGGTATTTATCATGAGCGATCCCTTGCTCTAGCTATTTTGTAGCGTGGCTACAGCCATGATGATGAAGGGGAGCTTCAGGGGAGAGCTGGAGGAACGCCTCGAGATTCTCATGACCTCTGACCCTCAGTGTCATCACTGCACCGGGCCACCATAAATAGCTTAAGGAAAATATATTATCAGAAAGATAGCCTAGCTGGGTAGGCTGACAGTCTAGATGGCTGAGATTTATTTCTGTGTAATTGGATGTCATTAAAGTAAGACTATTTCTCCTGAGGATTTCAGGTGTAAATAGCACTTAGACTTCAATTTAAGAATCCTAACTTTTATTCTAAACTGCAACACCTACAACAGTGATGCTACTGTCTGGGTCAGACGACATTGACAAGTTCTCAAGGTTCTTTCCTTGTTGACATAGCAACAAGGGGGACTAACATTGCTAATCAAGGACTGACTAATTAAGCATGGTTTCTGTGCAGTTAGAGGAAAGTCCATCAGCAATTAAAACGCTGCTGGAAAAGGTCAAGATGGTTTTGCACAATCTCCTTTTTAATTGATTGATAATTAACTTGGTTGTCTAAGACAAATCCCTAGATTTAGCGATTTTAAATGAAGAACTGTATCAGATAGGGTGGAATCAAAAGTAACGGAAATCAAATAGTGAAATACGGGGAGTTAAAGGCAGTTAAAACTCAAAACATTAAAAAAAAAGTCAAAGCTGAAAAATATGTACAAAATCCCCCAACAGGCAATTAATGTATCAGCAGCAAGACAGAGCCTGGCTTGTTTGCACTAAAGTGCTGCGGCTCCGCTGAGCCATCTGTGATGGGGAACAGAGGGAACCTTGTGACACTGAACATCTGATGGCCTTTCTCCATCACTGCCACCCCTATCAGCGCCAAGATTAAACACAGGCCGTTTTCTCCCCGTTCCCTCATTTTTACAGCTCTGCCTTCCGTCTTTCCTACAGTTAGATAAAAGTCCACATGAGTGATGCCCCCTGTCTGTCGATGTCCCCGTGGAGACGGAGTGGGAACGGTGTACTTGCTCGGTTACGGGGTATTTATCATTCTAAAAGGTTGTCTCCGTGATTAAATGGGAAAACACTGCGAATATTTTAGACTTGGACAAGGAACTTTTTAATGAAATGGTGTTCAAAGGGTATTATTTGGGGCGTGTTTGATGTGAGGAGAGAGGAAAACTAGGAAAGAAAGTTCTTCTTGACGTGAAATTGTTCGGTTATCTCCAACTAGTTTAAGTTCACAAGTGTAAGGGGGTTCATCTAATTTTTTCGAAAGATAAGAAACAGAAACTTAACTTAACAGAAAAATATCTTGAGGGGAAGACAGTAGATTATTATTTTTCTTACGATAGTGTAAGAATAGCTTACTGAGAATGTCAACAGTTTAATTAAGTGCATCAAGTGGGCGGTGTGTAGATAGGTTCTCCCCAAGTCTATCTAGGCAAACCATGGACTCTGTAAGGGAAGCAGCACTTGAAGAGAGTTCGGCTTCTGTCAATCTTCCAACAAAGCTGCTCCACACATTTCAGACACTGGCAAGTTATTGTTCATATCAGTTAGCCAAGATACATCCGAGTTGCCTGCTGGCAGCCGGGCACCGATTGATTTAACTCAATTAAAATGGCCCCGCTAAGGACGCTTCCAAGCATCTGTGGGGAACACGTAGAACAGATTTACAAAATGATAACTATAGCGACTGCTTTTCAACGGGTAAAACAGTACGCAGAGGACTGTGTTAGCCAGGGTGCAAATCAAGTGGAGTCCATATGATGAGAAACAGGTGGATTTGGCTCGGTTCACACAGAGTAATCCCTTGAGGCAGCGCTCTTAAATCTGCAGGATGAAGCCCAAATATCGCTTCTTGTAGACGCAGGAACTGGCATACACAACTAACTGCCAAAGCAATTTGGATACTGTGACCGACAGAGTAGGGAGACATCCAGTCAACCGCCTCCCTTCAGATTGCTACTGGCTGAGATGGGAATGACCGGTATCAACTGATTCAATAGGCGGAGCTCCACTTACTCACGCTAACGTTTCTAACACAATCCGATGACCGTCAGTTTGGTATTTCTGGAAAAGGGCGAACATTTTTCTTCATAACAGTATTAGTGAAATGTTTGACCACAAAGTAATTTTGATTAGCTGGCGTGTTTTTGGTGATTTGTAAAGTCGAAAACGCAAACACCGGTGTCAACTGAATGATCGGTATCAACTGATGACGTTCAACACGTCATCCGCTGCGTCCAAACAGGTGTCTCCACTTCACGTGGATGATGTTTTTGTTGGGAAAGTCCACTTAATCAACAAACATGAGGGATCAATGGGGGTTGCAGGTATTATTAACGTGTTAACCGTAAACTTTTACATGGACGACCTGTCGAGAGTTTTAAAAGGGCAGCCAGTTCATAAACTCTCTCGAATGTTGTGTCATTTGCGACTGCCAGGCATGGCAGCTTTACGGCTGTCCCCGACCACGCGTGCCCTCCACACATACGGTCAGAGATTGTTGGGTCGTAAAGTAAGGTTCCAGACCCATATGAGGTACTTGTAGTAGGATTACATAAATATTTACTACAGGGTGCAGCCCTACAGCAAGGCTATCTTCTAGGATATCTTGCAAACCTTGTGATCCCTACGATCTTTAGAGAAGGAACTTTGAAATCACAAAGACCACACCTTCCTCAAATTATTTTGTCATTTGCAAAACTCCAAGACATGTAGGCCCAGACAGTTTGTTGAGAGAAAGAGAGTGAGAGAGGGAAAGAGAGAGAGAGAGGGGGACAAAGAAACAGATAAAGGGAGTGAGAGGGGGAAAGAGAGAGATAAAGAGAGAGATTTCATCTAAACTCTGACCTGCCATTTTCTGCCTTGCGGAAATGCTGTCACAGCAGTATGTCTCAGTTAAGAGGAAAATAACTCTGATGTGTGGCCAAAGTAACCCTTCTGCTTGTAGGGGTGAAGGGAGAGATTACCACACAATGGAGCCTTCTTTGGTGGCCACCAAATCAACAATACTCGCTTCCCCAGTCAGCAACCAGTCAGATGTAGACAGTTTGCCAACTAAAATTGTATTGGAGCCAGTGAGGACAGGCCGGCCTACTCAGGGTGACAGGCTCAACTAGTTTCACCCTTTCAGCCAATCAGAGTTTGTGGATATCGTGTGGGTTTCGTAGGTGAATGGGTACGTCTGGGAAGTCACATGACAAGTCACATGACAGTGCCGGCGGTGCAACAGCTGGAGATGTGGGTGTTGCTGGGGGGGGCAGGGAGGGGGGTCGAAGGGGCAGGAGGAGGAGGGGGGTGCTCGCTATGAACAGATGAGGCATCCGTCTTCCATCAACAACAACAACACGGGAATCATATCGTCTTGGAGATATCCCAGGGTAAAGAATATCCAGTGTTGAACGATCAATTCCTTATAAACAGTCTGTCCGATTGTGTGGATGGAAATCTATCGTCGTTACTCCTCTTTTTACAAATGTGTCGTTGGTGTTCGACTGCCCTTTTTTGAACCCCAATGAACCCCATTTCCAATAAACACGTAGGGCGTTTTAAAGAAACAACCTGTCAAGAAGCTTAATAGACCATCTTAATAAGAAATGGAGGTCTTTTTAAAGGGTCCTTTCATCAACGCTTGAAAATAAACCACTTAATTCTGCCATCTGATTCGAGCTGGCTGCTAAGATTCATGGCAACAGTGACATTTACATCTACCTTCCTTCCTCCTCCTCCCCCCTCCCCCCACCCACCCTGTGCACAGAAAAACCATCTCTATCTCTCGCTGTCCTCCCTTGCACTTTACACTCGAGACACTCAATCTTCATTCCCCACTTGTCTCTGTCTCTCCCCACGACGGCCAACACTGTCATTTATATGCAAATGATCCCCCCCCCCCCCCCAAAAAGATAGTTATTTTCCTATCAAAAATAAACATTGCCGACGATCTTATTGGCCTCCGCCTCCGTATCAGATTCCAGCTCTGATTGGCCGTGGTGTCCCAAGAGTGGCAGCTGCTCCCGTGCTGGCCGCCCTACCGGTTAATCGGTGGGACTGAGAGGATGGAATGGTGGCTGATGGGAAAAGGGCCAAGTCTCGTATCGGTGAAAAGGGTGTTTGTACGAAAGGGGTGCGTGTGTGTTTGCATGTGTGTTTCGGCAAGTGTCGGTTTGTGTGTGTGTTGGGGGGGGGGGGGGGGGGGGCGGGGGCTGGGGGGGGGTGGTCTAGGTGTAGCGTGTGAGAGTTTGCAGGAAACATTGTGATTTCTTATTTGGGGAAAATAATATATACATGATGAGGTTTATAAAAAATTATATTGAATCTTCCGAGACTAACAAAGTCTTTCATACTTGATCCACTGGGTGTTCTGGATCAGCATTCAGGGACCCCCCATGTTTTAGCTTTGACACTTAAAGTGAATCCTTATCCCACGTGAACTGCTTAGCAACAGCACCCATTCCACACACGCAGTCAGGACGATGTCGAGGTAGGCTCCACGTCAACATCTTCATGAGCCGACTTGCAGCGCTCGTAAACAGGCGCTTATTGCATCCGCCATGGGTCTGTCAGACCAGCTCCCCCGGGATATCTGAAGGACAAGACCTGCTATCTTAAAACGCTCTGGCAGCTTTCCCTCTCGGGTTAATATCAAAACCAGACTGAAGCAGATAGATAAGCACAAACATACTGCCGTTGTGAATGGCTCCGTGCTCCATTTCTTTCCAAAATCAATCACAGCCTTTCGCTAACCATCTCTCAGACCTTTCATACCTGCGAAGGCCACCAATACCACGTCAGCATATAAAAAGGTCAGAACATACAGTAGCATGTAACCATATGTGAACCCCTACATATGAATAATAAAATAAATAATATGCAAATGCACCCTTATAAAGCTAGGGGAAGCATGAACTGACATGCTGTAGGGGCAGCCCACAGAGAGGGCTTGACCTCGTCCTGCTATTCCCTCGATCATTGTGTTTAGAGAACAAGAGGCTCTGATGCAAGCCACTTCAGTCCACTTCAGATACCGATTCACCAGGGCCTTGGGAGGCCCCAGAGTGGAGGGAGAGACCAAGAGGAGAGAGAGGGGGGAGAGAGAGAGAGGAGAGAGAGGGGGGAGAGAGAGAGAGAGCGGAGAGAGAGAGAGGGGAGAGAGAGAGAGGGGAGAGAGAGAGAGAGAGAGAGAGAGAGGGGAGGAGAGAGAGAGAGAGAGAGAGAGAGAGAGAGAGAGATGAGAGAGAGAGAGAGAGAGAGAGGGGAGAGAGAGAGAGAGAGAGGAGGGAGAGGGGAGAGAGAGAGAGAGAGAGAGAGAGAGGGGAGAGAGAGAGAGAGAGAGGGGAGAGAGGAGAGAGAGAGAGAGGAGAGAGAGAGAGAGAGAGAGAGAGAGAGAGAGAGAGAGAGATGAGAGAAGAGAGAGAGAGAGAGAGAGAGAGAGAGAGAGGATGAGTCCTCCCATCCACCTGCCCTCACCTGGTGATGACATCATGATGAGATCATGATGAGACATGATGGGCGTAATGTGTAAACCAAACATCTCACATGTTCTCAAGAGGCGCCATCAGCAGTGCCAGGTCACCTCTGACCTGCCTTACTGTATCAGCACTAAATCATCTCTCTTTCTGTCTCAGCTGTTTGAAAGAGAGAGAGAGGGAGATAATGGGCAGGGAGGGAAAGAGGAGATTGCGCAGCGGCGAGAGCGGATTGGATGGAAGAAACAAAAAGAAGATAGGCAGGGTGATAGTACGGTGTGAATCATACTCTACAAATATACAGACTTCTATATTATCACGCGATTAAGATGTCCTCCATCTTAGAAGGGCAATGTTCTGGTTTAATATCAAAACCAACAATTTAACAGAAAGAGTTGATAAAAAGAGGCCAAACCTACTAACGCTGGATTGTGTTGAAACGAAGATGTTAAGAATTGCTTTTAATGTTTGGTGGTGCAGTGACAGCTGATTTTCTTGTACAGCTCACACAGTCCCGACCGCACGCAGAGCCCATGGCGCTCGGCATTCTGGGAAACCCAGTGGTGTGGAACCTTGACCGAGGCAGACGCTGCCATTAGAGGACATTACCATCCGACGCCCAAACTACCTGACGCACTATGATTACTACAACAATTCAATTAATGGAACAAGCACAGGGTTTGCGCTTGGCTAACCCGCTCCAGATGAAGAGCAGCCACTAGGAATACTGGTGAGATGTTTGCTAATAATATTGTTTGGCTGATGCTTTTATCCAAAGCCACGTACAGGGATTCAAACCTGCCATCTCTTGATCTGCAGTCAGATCCACTACCACTATGCGCTACCCATCTCCCTTTCATATCATGACCTACACAAACACGATTCTACAAGCATCAGGATGCCACACACTTATTAGGCCCACCTCTGATGTTCAGGAGGGAAGTCATTGCTCGTTAGAAACCAGATGACAGATTGTGATTGCACCCTTAGTGAACTTTTGCCTATTCAGGCTGTGTCTCTGGCTTCATCAACAACAGCTTCAGTTATTAAAAATGATTTATCCAGCCGAAATCTTCACCTAGGTCAGATTCTTTGACCTTCTGGGTAATTACATCAGACACACGTCACTGTCAACTTTAACGGATTCAAAAGCCCAAAATATATACAGTCATGCGACCATAATGAACACACACACACACACACACACTCCTATGTCCGCATATTCCTCTTTCCCTAACAGACTGGCCCTAACGAGGCTCTCATTTCTTTGATTTAAAACAAGCTGTCTTATCCTTTGGAATTAGAACCCAGGCACTCTGCGAGAACATCATAACTCATCCCGGAGCCTCAGTCCACATAATCCGACACAAGTAAGAGAGAGAGGAGAGAGAGAGGAGAGAGATAGAGAGAGGGAGAGAGAGGGAGGAGAGAGATAGAGAGAGGGAGAGAGAGAGCGGATAGAGATAGAGAGAGGGAGAGAGAGAGAAGAGAGAGATAGAGAGAGGGAGAGAGAGAGGAGAGAGATAGAGAGAGGGAGAGAGAGAGAGGAGTGAAGGAAAATGGAGAGAAAGAAAGAGGGAGAGAGAATATAAAAGGACAGAGAGAGGGAAAGAGAGAGATCGAGAAAGAGAAGGAAAGAAGAGGGACAGAAAGAGGGAGAGACAGAGAGAGAAAGAGAGAATGGGGACGGTGCCATGGGTTTAGTACTCATTGATACTTAAGAAATAATAATAAAATATTGTGTATGCACCATGTCAGCAAATAAGAGCAATAATGCAAATTGAATTTACAATAAATCCACCTTGAGGCAGAAAAAAAAGAAATGGGAGGGGAGAAAAAAAGCCTGGAAAATGAAAATGGAGATTCTGGCAACAGTCGCTACTATTTGCATATCCATAATTCATTTACTGGGCTTACTACTTAAACCAGACGACCGTCAGAGGAATGGAAAGCTGCTAAAATAATGGCTGTCCAAGCTTCTGAATTGTAAATTCCATGGATTCATATCGGAGGAGGAAGACCAGTAAACCACTACTGGAGTTGTCATTGATCATGTTCCTGGAGGGGGGGGAAACGTTGGGCTTGTTTTCACAGTAACAGGCACTTATTGTGAATTATAGTGAATGCTGAGAGTATTCTTGAACAACACACCCAGGAGAACAGGATGAGGGCTATGTTGCTTCGCTCACTGGTATCCTGAGAGTTCAAATAATTCAGAAAAGTATTCTTGCTCGACTAACCCTGAAGACTGAAGATTTCTCTAAACTTTTAGAGTGGTAAAAAAAGAGATATTTTTTAACAGACTTAACAGTGCATTAGTTCCTCCTTAAAATACAAAGAAAGTATCTATGTGGGTTAGGGGAGAGGAAATGGATGTATTGAGTTTAAGCTATTTAGACTCATTTCGTAAGTGCTCCCTCAGCAAAGTGAGGCAGTTTAATCAAGTGTGCAGGGCAGAGGCGAACAACACAGTAAACTGTACTAACCATAGATATATATAAAGACTCGATGTCTTACGGCGGAGTCCAGAACGTCCGCACATGGCGGCCATCTTGCTACAGTCAACTCGCTCACCCATAACATTGTGTTGGTGCTACATGTACTTTTTAAATGACCATAACTTGCTCAATTTTCAACCGATTTTGAAACGGTTTGGTTTGTTATTTACGTCAGAGATGTCGTTATGCCACTGCATACTTATGAATACTTATGTTTTTTTGAAAGTATGCAGTGGCATAACAACAATGCCAAACTAAACCGTTTCAAAATCGGTTGAAAATTGAGCAAGTTATGGTCATTTATAAAGTACATGTAGCACCAACACAATTCAGTTATGGGTGAGCGAGTTGACTGTGGCAAGATGGCCGCCGTGCGGACGTTCTAGACTCCGTTGTCCGGCAACGCGGACGAGACATCTACCATTTATATATATATCTATGGTACTAACCCCAAACCTAAAGAGGTCAGAGTTCATACAGTACTGTATGTTTTCATCCTATTCACAAACTGAAAAGACTACAGAACACAAAGATACATCAGGCTCCACGGTCCTAAAATAATTAAGTTAAACAGTTGATTACAGTTTAATAGCTTTTTTTGGGGGGGAGGGGGGAATCAAGGAGACTGTGTCCTTAAACATTGTATATAAAAAGATTATTTTTATGACTTACTTCCGAATTGAGAGAGCAGTTATAGAAACTGTTATTCTCCTGTTGAACTTGAGAGAATGATATTATGCCACTGTAAAGTCTCACATTATGCTTCTCAAGTTCATCCTAGACATGAAGATGTGAACTATTTATTGTTTAATTTAGAACACATCTTTTGGACAGGAATATAGTTAGAAATACTAACACGTAACAAGATGGAGCCTCTTTTTTAGTGTACATAATTAGACAAGACGCCTTAATGCTTACAAAACAGCTTACCATAGCTAATCCATTGGCTATAAATGAAATGAAACCATCTCCCAAGGCACTTTTGTTGTAACATTTGTGACAGTGGGCTCATTTTAGTTCAGCTCTACATTGTTGAATGACATAATTACATTTAAAAGTCCGAAACTCAAGAATTATGTCTTATTTCTACAAGATTGAATAGAGTGCGTGAGAATGGCTACACAACTGAGAAGGTAAGCAGGACATGCATTATGAGAGAGAAATGAGAGACAGAGAGGGAGGCAGGGAGAGAGAGAGAGAGAGAGAGAGAGAGGGAGGGAGAGAGAGAGAGAGAGAGAGAGAGAGAGAAGGAGAATGAGAGAGAAGAGAAAAGCCCATCTCTGAACCGTCTGCATACCAACGCAGCACTGTGGTGGCCCATGCCGCAGCCAGACAAGGTCACTTGGGATTAACCAGAGAGAAGCCATGACTAAACAGCCTGGGTGGCGATTACTGAGGAGTCCCTCCATCGCTCCATCCTTCCATCCTGGCCTTATAGTGCAGGAGATCCCTAATAACCCCCCCACACACACACATACACACATCCCCCTACCTCTTCCCAGCCCCCCCCATCCCTCTGTCTATTGGTTCTATGAGACGCTGAGTGGGAGGCCACTGCATATATGAATAACAATTGGCTGCAGAGAATGCCAGGTTTCGATGACATAGCTGTTCTAGCTTCTTTCTCTCTCTCTCTCTCTCTCTCTCTCTCTCTCTCTCTCTCTCTCTCTCTCTCTCTCTCTCTCTCTCTCTCTCTCTCTCTCTCTCTCTCTCTCTCTCGAACACACATATGCACAGTCATTTTCTCTGTCTCTTCCTATGACTGTCTATCTCTTTTTCTCCCTCTCCCTCTCTCTTTCTTTCTCTCTTACTCCCTCTCTCTCTTTCTCTCTCTTACTCCCTCTCTCTCTCTCTCTCTCTCTGTCTCTTTCTCTCTGGAACACCGTTGTTTTCACTCACTCTCCCTCTGACTCTCTCTCTCCCTCTCTCTCTCTTTCTCTATTTTATCTTCTGTTCTTCTTTCCCCCAGCCTTCCTCCCTTGTCTGCAGTTGTCCTGTGTGTGTGGGGAATCAGAGGAGGTCAAAGAGTCAAGCTAAGGTGGACGCAGCCAATCCCATTTGTCCGGTGAATTCCAACAGTCAATAGTTGTTGAAAGGATTTTGCCCTCTCTCCTCCTTCCTTCCTTCCTTCCTGGTTAGACACGCTGTGTCATTAACGGCCTATTTTAAGGCGGCGCATTACATTAGCACTCTGCGTGCCTGCCCATCAGAGCCTGCAGGTTAGGATAATATACACATGTCATAAAGCATTGTGATAAGAGAGGCTGGCAGAAGCAGATGGTCTTGGTCCATATGCCCCTGAGCTTACAGCTGTGAGGGTGCCAGACACACACACACACACACACACACACCATAGCCTTGCACACTCCCAATGAACACACGCACACACACAATGTTGGACAGGTGCTATGAGAAATCGAAAGAATGAATGCAGAAAATGTGGCCACACACAAAAATAAACACCTGAAACTGGCAAAGCTGGTCGACGTAACCATTATTGAACATTAGGTCCATTTCTGTTGTAAGTGCAGTTCTGCTGAACTACTGTACTAATTTCCATTTGATAAATAAAAAAATTGCCCAATATAACGACGTAGTTAAAATAAGGTCTTCCAGAGCATTTAAATTTATTTTGTTATTGCATGAACCTTGTAAACCGCTTTTAGAGATCTGTGCTTGACAAACCGAATCTGAAGTCATAACTTCTCTTTTAATTGGAATTAATCTGCCTCGCAGAATGTTCCAACAGATAATTAACTGACACTTTCATCTTCATTTTAAATGACATTTCATTAACAGATTTGTGGCTTCCCGTAAGAAAAGAGCCTAATGTTTCAGTTAATGAAAATAAACGAATAAATTACTACCACAAGAGGCAATCAAAACGTGGTCCAGGGTTTGGCTCCACGACAGCCATCATGACATTCGTAACCTGCTTAATTAGCTCAGATTTGACGATCATTCAAGGATCACAAAAGGGTTTTTACACCTTGATAACCCCCTGCAGATATACGTGTATCCTTTACCTGCCTTACAACACCTCTTTTTAATCATGTCTTTCTGAACATCCATCCGCTCATCCATCTGTTCATACATCCATCCTTCTATCTATCCATTCATCCATTCGTCGGTCAATCCATCCATCAGTCATTTAGGAATATCTAGAACATTGATCGCATTAGGCACAGAGAAGAAGGGAAAAAATAATTGTTCTGTATTTCAAGAAGCAGAAATTTTAATTGAGTAGAAAATATTGCATTGCTAAGATTACCAATCAAAGTGGTCCAAACAATAAATAACATGTGGATAAAAAAAAAAATGAATCGACTCAATCTTGTACCTCACTGCATGAGTTATCTATCTGTCCTGCTTGTCCAAAACTCAATATCTGGTAATGAAGGACTGCTGTCAGAGATGCTTCATGTTACTGTCACCAAGGAAGACATATTTCAAGAGGAATTGCCATATTTTTCCCTTCTCTTCTCATGGAATAGCATGCTCCTCCATTCACAGCTATATATAAATGTTGTCTCACTCAAATATCTTTCAAGTTCTCACTTACAGGGAAAGTCATTTGTATCTGGCCATGAAATCACAAAGTGTGTACCTTTTAACAGACAGCAACCCACTCCAGAATACACACACTGAGCCTACGGTTTTAAATTACACAAACATCCCAGCTTGATAAAGTATTGTAATCGTTACTCGGTGGTTACTGCCTGTAACATCACCCTGTACTGAAGACGTTGGTGTACGCTGTTCCTGAATCACCAGACACCGTGTAAAACATATCTTCATATCACACCGGGCTACTGCTAAAACTGCGTGTCTCTCCTCATGCTGTTAGAAAGGGATTTCCTTTACGGGGATCGAGGATCATCTTCTATTCCTGACTCACTACCTCCACATCTTTACGGCTCTACTGTGTGCTGTTACCGTCTGCTCTCACCGTGTTCCCTACACCTTCTTTACCTCTCCCCTGATCCCCCCCATCTCCCCTTTATTTGCATATGACTTGCTGATGAGACATTTCTCTCGTGGCTGTGGTTGTTGCCCCAGAGTATTCTTGTCAGGCATCACAACACAGTTCAGAGATGAGAGAGAGGGAGAGATGCTGCTTAATGGAAAGATCTCCCCCCATAGGGTCCCTTGTTCAAGTACTCTCCAATCCTCTCCTCTTGTGCTTGTTTTTAAAGCAAAACGAATCCAAACCAGGCCACGGGTCTCCAGGGGTGCCGAATTCTTATATAACATTATAAAAAATTCACACATCACATGTCCTTATTAAAGGGGTGGTGGTAGGGTGGTGTAGAGTTGCTTCAAATAAGCATTAAAAATAACTGGAGAGAGCGGGAACGAGTGCGAATCACTCTTCGGTGTCGTTTCAACAGCAGGATCTCTGCTACAGGCTGCTTTGCATCCAAACCAAGGAGGAGTGAATGCTCTGACACATCCACAGAATCCACTTCCCTTTTTTTTTTCATTACCCTGTCTGAATAATGTGTACTGTACCCCAGCAGTGCAAGCTCATTTCTTTCTTTATTACTTCTGGGAAGTGTGAGTAGGCTAATATTCTTCTCCCCTCACGAAAAAACAATACGATTACGTTTAAATTGATGTTGGTTGCGGCTCACCATGATTTTTTCATCATTAATCTTCAAAGGGGGAATTTAGTATCGAACTATCCACAGACTAGTGTGTATCAAAGAAGCTAATGAAACACCTAGCACTTATTCCAGAATGCGGCAGTGCAAAGATGAAAGGACTTTTTAAATGGAGTACAGTACGACAAAAGTGAGGTTTTCATTTACAAGTCTAATCATTTCCACATTTCAACTACACTCCTGACGGGAAAGGGAGCTGAATCACAATTACGACAACAAGGGGAGTCATCAGACAGTTTTCCACCGGGCATATGATAAACCCGGTTTAAGAAAGAATAAAGGGATGTTTACCACTGTTATTCAGAAATCATCTGCAGAGCATGAATTATTAATTGCTCCGAGCTCCCCCCCCCCCCCCCCCCCCCCGTTCCTTTTGATTCTCTGTTCAATTTCACAATTTCTTTCAAAAGCATTCGTCTCTCTCTCTCTGTACATCATAGTCCTACACACCTGCAGGCAACCTAGGAATCCTGGGAAAAATGAATCTGAATTACCATTGCCAGTATATCCATTTTGACTGAACACACAATAGTGGTACAACTGAGAGAGACTTAAGAGGAGAGACAGAAGCACGAGCAGAGGGTGACAGAGACCCTTGAGTCGATCTGCCGATGTTATTCTCTATCTTTATATATTCCCATAAGATAAAAACAATAAAACTGTCATCTTGTGTCAACCTTGAACAGTCCCCCTCTAATATCATAGTGAAAATGCCTTGGGCTTAGTGGCACCAAAGGCCCAAAACAGGGAAATAACCAAACTAACCCTTATGTTTGCCGTCTCACGTTCCAGTGCAGGCTCGTTCAGTCTGGAGTCCTTTTCTGCCTTTGTGTTTTCCAGTGGCATGTCCACTGGCACTAACAGATGTCAGGAGAAGTAGGCCAAACTGGGGTGTGAAGTGAGGCTGACGATTCCCTGGAAACTAGCCTGTTATAAGGACAGAATCCTAAACGTGATTAAAGATATTTTCGATATTACAAACTGGACACTAGGCTGATAATATCAATGAGCTGATGTAGGCCTGAATATGTTTGAAATATCCCAGAGCAGAAAAGCCTCTGTATGTCAACGCTGAGAGATGCAAGATTTCATTCTTCCCCACCTCTTTATTTGTAACCTAGCAAACATTTCCACCGCACCCCAGCAGATCCAGTGATCTCATTGGCCAGCCGATGCCACCGGGCATCATCGCCATGCCAACATGCGAAGGCTGCATCAATTAAATGTGTTGCAGACAGCTGCTTCCTGGTTGTCTGAGTGGCTGCAGTGTCGGCCTGTTACATAAGTTCTCCATTGCGAACCTCTCACTTTCTCTCGCCACATATTTCACCCCATACGGACCCAACACACTTGGTGTGGTTCAGATCGAACAAGCTGTCCCGTTTTTAGAAAAACCCACAGTTCCTTCGGCTTATTGGACGCATCGAGGTTTTTTTTGGGCGTCCAAGCGCAGACACGTTGAGACACAAACGATGGGATGGAATGTAAGGACACAGACAGGCAGAGATTTCTCTTTATTGCTTTGTCAGTGCGGGAAGGTTATTTTTGCCCCGTTGTCTTTGCAGGGCTGTGAATGTGGATGTTCTCCGACTTGAAAGGAGAGGAAGGACTCCACCGTAGGAGGTTAGAGGTAAACATTTACATTTACATTTAGTCATTTAGCAGACGCTCTTATCCAGAGCGACTTACAGTACAGTAAGTACAGAGACATTCCCCCGAAGCAAGTAGGGTGAAGTGCCTTGCCCAAGGACACAACGTCATTTGGTTTGCACAGCCGGGAATCGAACCAGCAACCATCTGATTACTAGCCCGATTCCCTAACCGCTCAGCCATCTGACTCCCCTAAACAATGTGGCTGTTGCCTGCAAATGAAGAAAGAGAGACATAGTCTCCTTGCTGTGACCTTTCTGGAACACACAGTTAGATTCAGTGGATTATTACCGTTCTGAACGCAGCAGGCATCCTGTGGCAGGAACTAGAAGTTAACATGACTTACAGAGATATTGCAGTTTAGTGGCACTTTTCAACACATGAAGTTGCTTAGTGAAGTGTTCTACCTTTTAGGGTAGTGTCAGATAACTCTCAGCTCCATTTATAGTCAAAGTGCCCCTATAAATCATCATTCCAGGCAGATCTGTTCAAACTATTTTGAATTCTAGTGTCGATGACAATGTAATAGATGTAAATAACTGCTCTGAACTCCCAGAAATTCCACTGTGGCCCATGAAAGATTGAGACACCTTCAGGACTACAGCAAACAGTTGCTTTAAACTGTTTCATAGGAAGGAATATCTGAAGGAAACACAAAGACTGTCAAATATTTTTGGAGAAGACTTTGTTGCATTGAACCATACCTGACTATACCCATGGATTGCAGCTTGTTTCCAATGTCTGTTCTCTCAAGAGGAACCATTTGAGGCTCTATATCTCACAAATACTGTATAGCATTGTCAATTTTCAGCAACATACTGTGACTCTTGTGTCAGAAATGTTAATGAGGAATTATCTGAAATTAATTAAGATTAAAAATAGGTCCCAAGGTGAAGGACTTGCCTATTACTGTGGCTTGTAAATCTTCTATAATCCCTACAATAGAAGAGCTGGCCAAACACTCAAAATTAGTCCAACTGAACTGCATCACATACAAACACACACACATGCAAACACACACACGTAAATCCATCTGGCAACTCATGTTTATTACACACACACGCATGCACATGCACACACACACACAACCACACTCAGGCTACTGCAGTCACAGAGTCTGAAAAATAAGTAGAAAAATCACCGAGTGTAAACCCTGCAGTCACTCTATTTAGGAAGTAACAGGTGTAAAAAGAAAGACACTGGCTGGGAAGCAGCAATGGCCATTTGCTGTCGACATCAGCTTCCGTCCCCCATCAGCTAGCAGTGAAGTATCCCACACACAAGCTTGTCAGTGTGCTAAACAAGTTCTGATCTAGGAGCAACGCAGAGACGGGGGTGAAGGAACACTGTCCGTCTGTCACCGTGAGTTACGCTGTGTCGCGTAACCAGGGTCCACAGATCCCCCCATCCTGCCCCCCCCCCCCCCACGTGCCGGACCACGTGGGCCTGCGTCGTCGCCGGCGCACCATCTGTGGAAGCACTTCCTCGGGTGGTGTTCAGCAGCGTGTCTCTCCTACTGTAGCTGCGGGTGGAGCGACAGAAAAGACGAGCCGTGAGGTAGTAGAGTCAGGAGTCGGGTGGCTGAGCGGTTAGGGAAGCAGGCTTGTAATCAGAAGGTTGCCAGTTCGATTCCCGGCCGTGCCAGATGACGTTGTGTCCTTGGGCAAGGCACTTCACCCTACTTGCCTCGGGGGAATGTCCCTGTACTTACTGTAAGTCGCTCTGGATAAGAGCGTCTGCTAAATGACTAAATGTAAATGTAGTAGCCTTGACAGTAGCGGCCTGGCAGTGATGCCTACTGTCTGTGCGCTGGGCTTAGGCCAGCTCCAAGGGGGGCTTTCCCTCAGAGTCAAGTTCAACATTATTTAAGCGATGGGAGACAGGCGGGGTGCTGCCACAATGCACGGTGGCTCAAGGTTAATCTGCACAGAGAGTGAGTAGCCCAGTAGGTTAGGCTTGTTTATTCACAACTGGTGGTTCATTACGTGACAGACTCCAGTGGTGACGCGTGACATTCCCCATCAAACATGGCTGTTATATTCCTCCCTTCGACGCACACACCCACTCAAATATCTTGAGGGCACGGTGGCCAAACCAGGTGAGTCTGACGGGCCACCGACCGTGTTGCAGCCCACCGAAAGACAATGGATCTCTTTCTCTCCTCAAAGACCCCCCCAACTGAGACAGAGATCCTCTGACACAGCCCTATTCCCCTCTGTCATGAAAACCATGAAAGCAGGCTTGGAGGCCGGCCAACCTCTCCAAAAACTGTAATTGTCAGGGCAGTCTGGAGTGCACACAGCACAGTAGATGTGCCCATTCTCTTTTTTGTTCCCCCTCCCCCCCTCCCCCCCCAACTCACCCACCCCCTCCCATCACTTCTTCTTTCGCAGGGGAAAATGCATTTATTATGGATTCTGACAAGCTGCTACAGCTGTGTGTCTTCTGCAACACACCATCCTTAGTTGAGCTCAGGTCTGTAAAAAGAGTTTAGATGCTCTAAAATGTGAATGCAATTTGAAATGATTGTTTTTTTGTTGGAGGGAAGAACTCAACTCTGTAGTTTAGTATTATATCTATTGTGATGACTGTAGTGTAGTTTAGTATGCAGTGTGATGACAGTGAGTATTACATGCAGTATTATATACAGAGCTATAATAGTGCAGTAATGGGCTGCAGTATCAGTAGGCATTAGAGTTATTTTACTGCAGTTATAGTAATAAAGTTCCATGGGGGGAGGCATTAGCAATAAGATATTGTGTGACATGTTCACGATCAGAAGCAATTAAAACCAAACAGCAAAAACATTCAGTTCTGATTGCAGTTACAATGTGATAAAACTGTGGTTTACTTCCCATCAACACTATAATATAATTTAGGTTGTCTGAATTCAAACAGGCAGATGTACTATTATGTGTAAGCTAGATGTATATTCATAGATGTGCAGAGGCAGACACAATTACATGGTGGTGCATTGTTTTAAGTACTACATTTAGTACACCCGCCTGCTGTTGAACTCCCACCCACTCATTGGCTGTAACTTTCTCCCTGACAAATGAGTCTGCCTAGAATATAGTCATGAGCAGCTGTAATGTACAAGCGAAAGCCACCAAGATGACTATACTGTTTATAGATTGTGGTAGATGTGTAGTATATTGTGTAGTATACATACAGTGTAAAGATAAATATAAAGGTATAGGATACACTCTATATGCTATATACTTCCACTTACTACAATTATACAAGTGCAAAGGAAAAATGGCAGCATGTTGCAGTTTGTGTCCGTGTCCATAGCATTAGCGATAGCACCATAGCATTAGCGATAGCACCATAGCATTAGCGATAGCACCATAGCATTAGCGATAGCACCATAGCATTAGCGATAGCACCATAGCATTAGCGATAGCACCATAGCATTAGCGATAGCACCATAGCATTAGCGATAGCACTGTAGACTCTTTTGTGTGTTAAGGGATGCCTGGCATAGCTTTAAAGGGGTGTGGAAGACTCACAAACAGGAAAGGTATGATTTCACCAGTGGGACACTTCCGTAGGAATTCGAGGAACCTTCAAATGTTCCACAAACAGCACACATCATAAGGCTTTCTTTATAACACGAGACAGTCTGATAAACAGGAGGAAAAGTCTAATCGCAAAATGGCTAGCAGTGAAGTTTCTTTTCTTTCTATTTTTAGGAAGTGATCCAGCACTGAAAAAAATTAAATTTCTCCACAGGGAGGAGTCATTAATTCCAAATGATTGTGGAAAATGTGCAGTTTGTTCCACCCGTGTAACCATAGCATAGCACCATAGACATGGGTTTTGCTCAGTTGGGGTGAGATAATGGATGTGCTATGTGTAGATCTTTCAGTAGCCTACAGGCTAAAGGTATACCTACCTATACAGGTATCTGGATGGCTTTGACATTTTTTTCATAGGTTTTTGGGAAAAATAGTTACAATTTCTCCAAAAAAAGTATGGCTGAAAGTAAAAAGTTGTCAGAAAAATAAATAGTGAAGTAAAGTATTGATACCAGAAATATCTGGCTAATGCTAAGAGTTACAAAAAAAGTGCCTGATTCAATGTCACTACTGTATGATCAGTCAGCTGGTGCAAACACACACACAGAACACACACACACAGAACACACACACACTCTCAGTAAGTCCTGCCATGGTGTGTCTAGAAGCCAGTAAGTGAGATCGAGCATTCACAAAACCCATTTTTCATGGCTAACCCGGCTATAGTCATATAAAGCTCTAAACTGCAAAGCCATGAGTTTCAGCCAGGAGTGGCCATTTAATCTTAGCAGTCATCAACAAAGAATGTGGGGAGAGAGACACACACACAGACAGACAGAGACAGAGAGAGAGAGAGAGAGAGAGAGAGAGAGAGAGCTATAGGACCAGAAGTCTGTATCCAACCAATTTACCCACATTTTGCACACCGTCCAAAAATAGCAAACAGTAGCATATTTTACAGCCTAACTACAGGATAGAATATCCAACACATGCACCTTTTACAAGAGGGCCAAATTTAACAAATCTTTCCAGCAGCCAGTTCCTTAACCTTTTAATGAGTTCCAAATATTTCCCCACGTTATTTTTTCCGAAACGGTAGATAGCTTGCTTAGTTAGCTGCCGGGTTAAGTTACCTAGCATTATACTCGTAGCAATTCTACTACCATGCTAGTGTTACTTTCTAGCCTTCTATTAAGTACAATTTGAAGCCATACTAAAGCGTTTGTCGGTCGGGAAATAATCAATTGGAAAGTTCCAATCACATATTTGCGACCCTACGCTGTGGTGACCACTTTCAAACGTTCACATATTTGTGACGCTAAAAAAGGTTAACATGATACAGCTGAGAAAATTGAATAACAGTCGTTTATATTCCATTCAGAAGGTAGGAAATACTATTCACTCACACTTTAACGGAAACATGGGTCTAAAACCTTTGTAAGGCCGACATCAGGTCTGCGCTACTTCTGAGTCAGTCCAAAGAAAATACCGGTTTTCATGCGGTAAACTGTAATATAGATTTGACAATGATGGCAGTTATATCCCGGGTCTTAAAAAAACATCTATGAAAGCCAAACTTACAACACAAACAGGATGCGACTTTACACAAGCAAGCAGAGTAAAGGCTTTGAGGCTCAAACTGCTATCAAGCCTTTAACAGGAGAGAGATACTGCATGAGAGGACGTTATGGATTTGTCTCTTTGATCTCTTAAGCAGTGGTGGCAAAGGTCAGGTCCATGCAAACAATTAGTGGCCTGAAAAAATCTTTCATTACTTGTTTATTCATAATTTCCTTCTGTAATCTGAGTTCACTGTTGAACGATAAATTCATAATCAACAAACTTGTCATGCAAAGTTAATGTAAGACTAAACCCCAGAGTGATGTCCTGGGTTTTTTTTATTCAAATGCGCTTACTTCTGGCATTTGTAGAACTGAACCCAAAAGAAAAAGAAGCACTTTTAGCTGTAAAGCTATGCATTTAAAACCCCTTGAAATTTAGCAGTTATAGTAAAACGCTGATTCAAATGCCTTCCAAATTGTCTTTTTGCCATCTCCGCAGGTATGAACGATTATATTTCTGGGGCCATTTTCAAACGCATCAGTGTCATGCTTGGCCGGAACCAGCAAGTCTCCATGAATACTTTTGCACATGAAAGACGAAGGTGGAGAGGGAAGCTCTGAATCTATTAGTCCTGCCACGATTCACCGACTCCATTGTTTTACCCTTCCATCGCAAAACAGAGCACCTGCAGTACATTTCCGAAAGAGGCTTGAAGAAAAAATAAAAAAGATCCCAGAAGCTGAAGATGAACAACTAAAGGTCTGAGAGGATGTGAACCAGAGGAAGGAGCCGGCACAGACCAGAAATGCACGCAGGTGCAGTTTTAGGATAATAATTGGGAAGAGGGAGAGAGAGATCGAGTCATGGTTGAATGTTCAGATCAGCATCGTGGAAGGCGAAGCATAAGCCATGCAGAAAGTCAAATAATCAAGGCTGTTCTGGAATAAATCCTTCTTCGAGATCAATGGCTATACAAAAGACTAATGCGTCCTTAAAGATGTGTAATTGTTCCATGATGTAGAAAAACGTGTTCATGTACCTTTCACAGAACATTCTGGAGTGGAGTGCTGTGAGTCAAGGAGACTTGCTGGGGACTCTTGACATTTCCGCTGAGCAGAGGCACACCACATAATCACACTGGACCCGATAACGCTGCCCAGTCACATGTTAACAAGTTGGGAAGACTACTGCAGTGCGGCCTATCACAGGCTGTGCTGTAGAGGAGTCAGAGGATGACAGGAAAAGATGGAGGAGGAGGAAGAAGAGAGCCGAGGTGATGAAAGTCACGGTGGTGGCGACGAGGACGTCAAATGCTGATGATGGATAGAATGGTGATAATGAAGACGACAATTAATTAACGTTCCGAGAAGTACACAACAGTCATCAAAGAAGCGAGATGTAAGCCACAGGCATGGAACGGGGCAAATTCAGCATTTTAATAAATAAAACCCCCCCAAAAAGCCCTATCTGCTTCCACCTCCTATTTCCAGTCTCCCCCCGGTCATGGCCCATGGCTTCTTTAAACGTTTGTAAATATCAGCTTGCATAGTGCCGACATTACCACTACTGGGAGCTGATTACCTTCACTTTAGCAAGCCCTGCTGAATCCCATGAGGCCTAAAGCTGTGTCTGTTGGACGTCTTGCTCTGTCTGTCATATGAACGCAAGGCATTGTGGGTCTGTGGGATGGAAACGGTAACCCTTTGCCTTGGGTCGCCCTGGAGAGATGGTGAAAGCGAGTGCATTAAGGCGATCTTTACTCTTAATACTTAAATATCGCTCCTGGTGCATGGCGACGCTGTGCTCATTTAGATTCAGACAGAACCTCTCTTGCCCCTCCGTGGTCAGAGACACAAAGTTATTAGAAAAATCCTGAAGGAAGACAATGACAGAGAGCAGACGGTCTCCACACACCAGGTAACTATTAATATGATGCTTTCTGTCGTGTCTTACCTGCGAAGATAAAGCAGATGTAACTGAACTTGTTAGAGCTCCACAACAACCAACCGGATTTCAAAGAAATGTCTGAATGTAGATCTCTGAACTCAGAAAGGGAAGAGAGAGATGTTCATATTTAAACAACGGTCCAGAGGAAGACCCGTGAGTGCCAAGACATCAGTTTGGCATCCTCTCAAAGTCAATATGTGTCATATACTGAAGCTGCCAAGCGGTCCAGAACCATCTCTACGACTTGTCTTTCCCCAACAGCATGCGAGTAAAACCACACTTGCATATCCAGTAAAGAAAAGAATGAGCACGTCCGCGATGACAAAAGTCTAAAAATCAATCGACTTCCATTCACACTCGTTAACGCATTTGCGTCTTGGCAATGTTATGCACGTTAGATAAGCTATCCCTTTCATATCCGATGAAGAGACGCTGACTTTCTCAGTGCATCAGCCAATGTTCTTCTCGCTTCCACAGAGCGGATGCCTTATGAGAAACAGGACAGGAGAGGAACAAGTGACTCAAACTAGTAAAGGTCACAACTCTTGATTCAGTCCTGGGGTCAGCCTCCATTAAAGCAAGCATTGATCATTCCTGAGTACGGATGAATCTAATCAACCTCACGGCCTTTTTCTGAATACACTTGTGTGTTTACCATCCAGAACTGTGATGTGTGTTAACACCCAACAACATCCACCGCAAATAGACATCAGCCGTTGTACGACACTAAATGATCCTTGCAATCTGACACGCTCTTTGCATTAGTTCCACAAATAGGTTTACAGGCTGAATAAAGCTTGTCTAAATGACATCAAGCAAGTACCCAATGGAGAGCTCCTCTCGTGAAATGAGGCATCGCATAAAGAGTTTTTATTCTATCTACTGCACAGGGAGTAAGGAAAATAAATATTTTATTTCACGTTTGATTGCGGTTTGTGGCCCGAAGCGAAGCACTAGACAATCTTTAATTTGATTCTAATGGTTATTGTCTTTCCCTTGCTTTTATATATGCCCCCTTGAACATCTGCAGACCAGCTCAGCTTGCCGCGTTCCACCTCTTTCTCATGTGGGGATCACAAGATTACGAGATGATGTATGGTAGTTGAAAGAGCTGGACTTTGTACGACAACACAGCAAATCTTTGTTAAGCATCATTCTAATGTGCCTAAATGTTTTTTTCAAAGAATTGTTTTGTAGGTTGAGAGGAGGTTTTCGTAAAATCTTTTGAGGCATAAAAACCTTAAAATAATCTTGATGTTTGAGTGATTCATCTTTAACTATTCAAGTTCTGCATAATGTTACATCAAGCCAATAAGGGTGATAACCTTTGGTCTCCATTTTGGCTCTACCACACCCCTTTGGCTCAACCTTCACAATGGGAGTTTGCCAGGGGTAGAGGGCTACTGGGATGCTAAGGCCTCGGTCCTCCCCCTCCGCATTCTTCCTTGTTCAGAATGACTCATTGTGCCTTTGGCCTCCCTCTCTTTCTTACATCAGACAAACAAGAGAGAACAAAGGACAGGGTTACAGACACAGGCATCTCTCAAGACAAAGCAGCTTCACAGGGAAGAGACCGCAGGTCGAGGTGGGATTTCATCAAAAGGAGCCGCATCTTCAAAAAGGGCCCGGGTACCGGAAGGTCGTTTTCTTTTCTTTTTTACGTTGTCTCTGTCAGCTTTGTCAGTTGTGTCCTACCACAGAAGAAGTCAGGTCGAAGCATAACAACCATGTCAGAAGAAGAACATGATTTTCATGCAACAGAGACGTTTCCCCCAAACATCTTACGATGTGACCATGAGCAAGAGTTAATCCAGACAATCCCTATCTTCATTTAACTGTGATCAAAGACCAGAATTTGTATTCTCTGCCTCCCCCCAACCCCCCCCCCCCCCCCCCCTTCACATGATCTTCCCAGCTCTGACAATGTCAGACTACATTTGTCAACGGACATCTTGGACCTTCCACCAACACGACTCCTGCGATGCTCCACATACCCCCCAAAAAAGACTTCCCAAGGCGCTCCAATTTCAACAACCAATCGTCTGTCTCGACCTCCGTAACCTTCTGAGACGCGTTCCCGCGCTGACCGGGAAGCATCCAATCTCGTGCCTATCAGCAGCTACACGCATCCGATCTCTCCTCCATCGCCACAGCGAGCCAGGGGAGTGCCGGAGGAAACCACCTAACTTCCACCCTGAACTGTGTAAACCCTACCTCCGTGCCCTCCTGCCTGCCCCCCGGCTGCAGCCAGACACCACTCCTCTCTGAGCTTCCACACAGACCAGGGGAACCAGAGAGGAGTGGGGAGGATCGGTCTGATGGTGACGACCACAGCGAGCGCTAGCCGAGCGGGGGGAGAGAACAGCTGCATGGAGCATATGGAGCCGGCATGGTGGAGAGGTGCTTCTCCAGGACCCCAATCACTGTGATGGATGCAGGGCACACAGCGGAGATCCACACAGGCTCCCAGTACGGGCTGGGATGTGGGATGTGGGAGGATGGGAGGGGAGGCGCGGGGGAGAGAGAGGATGCGAGGGGAGGCGTGGGGGAGAGGGGGGAGATAGAGGAGGGGATGAGGCGAGGAGAGATGCGAGGGGAGGCGCGGGGGAGAGAGAGGATGCGAGGGGAGGCGCGGGGGAGAGAGAGGATGCGAGGGGAGGCGTGGGGGAGAGGGAGGAGATAGAGGAGGGGATGAGGCGAGGAGAGATGCGAGGGGAGGCGCGGGGGAGAGAGAGGATGCGAGGGGAGGCGTGGGGGAGAGGGAGGAGAGAGAGGAGGGGATGAGGCGAGGAGAGATGCGAGGGGAGGCGCGGGGGAGAGAGAGGAGAGAGAGGAGGGGATGAGGCGAGGAGAGATGCGAGGGGAGGCGCGGGGCAGAGGGAGGAGAGAGAGGAGGGGATGAGGCGAGGAGAGATGCGAGGGGAGGCGCGGGGGAGAGGGAGGAGAGAGAGGAGGGGATGAGGCGAGGAGAGATGCGAGGGGAGGCGCGGGGGAGAGAGAGGAGAGAGAGGAGGGGATGAGGCGAGGAGAGATGCGAGGGGAGGCGCGGGGGAGAGGGAGGAGAGAGAGGAGGGGATGAGGCGAGGAGAGATGCGAGGGGAGGCGCGGGGGAGAGGGAGGAGAGAGAGGAGGGGATGAGGCGAGGAGAGATGCGAGGGGAGGCGCGGGGGAGAGGGAGGAGAGAGAGGAGGGGATGAGGCGAGGAGAGATGCGAGGGGAGGCGCGGGGGAGAGGGAGGAGAGAGAGGAGGGGATGAGGTGAGGAGAGATGCGGGGGAGAGGGAGGAGAGAGAGGAGGGGATGAGGCGAGGAGAGATGCGAGGGGAGCCATCCTGAGACAGTCGTCATCCAAACTCCTCCATGTTCAATTAATCACTAATGCACTTACGTGCACATAATCACGTCTGTGAACACGTGGGCAAATGGCCTGCATGACTACACACCATCCAGTCTCTCAGTGCTTTTAACAAGCCCGTGTTTGCTTGTGGCTCCTTACCTCCCGAGTCAAAAACCTGCATGCTGACTGCATATTAGCAGGGCTTGTCAAAGGGCTAGTTCAAAACATATTGTCTCGTACAAAGTCCAGGTCAAAGATTAACCTATATCATCATATCATCGTATATCATGAATCATTCATTCAAACGAACACATTCTAAACATAATATCCATGTATTTACAAATGTATGTAATATGCATGTATGCATGCATAAGTAGATTCATATAGCACAGCACAGAAGACTTGCCACTGTGTGACCTGCATACGAAAAGCGCAAGCATTCTAGTGTACATAAACCCTCCCATCTGCATATCCCTAGCCCATACATACAAATGTATCCACTCACAATGCATTTGCTGTCTGCAAAAAGTACATGAAATGTACCTTCTTCCGTTTGTACATGAAGTGTGTGTTCTTGTGTTTGTTTTCACAGTACTGACATAGTATATGGAGGTGGCGAGGTCTGTTGGGAAGGCTTCTGGATGTGTCTGGTACGATGTAGAGTAAATGAAACACAACACACAGAGCAGGCCACCGTGCCTCCGACTGTCGCCCACTCCAATATGTCCTCCTCACCCCCGGAGTTACAAACACAGTGAGAACGGGGTTTTACTCACCCTGAGTTACTGTATGTACAGTATACTGCAGCCTGCACACACATAGCTGTCACTGTAGCCTTGAAACAACGATTGGGCATGATGTTTCAGTTTGCTGGGAGAGCAGAGGACAGGGGAGGGGGGAGGGAGCCCTGGCTGTGGGGGAGGGGGGAGGGAGACCTGGCTGTGGGGGAGAGGTTTGGCGTGGGTCCTACAGCCAGGGCTGGAGCTTTAGGGGAGGGTAGAGTCCAACACGCCTGCCCGGTGGTGGAAACATCACAGAAACAGGAGGCTTTGATCCACGGCTGGAGACACGAGGCACCAGGGGGAAAAGAGGGAGAGGAGCCCACTCTGCTGAGAACAGGGAGGGAGGGAGGGGTATCCATGGTGGTTCAATCGAGTTAACGAAAAAAAAAACTAAAAATAAACAGAGGAAGCTTGTTACCCCTGGGAATAACAGCTACCAAAAAGATATGGAGGGGGGAGGTGGGATGTGATTGGTTAAGAGCGGGAACAAATGTGTGGCCTGTGCCCGATGTCCGGCGGTGATTTAGTGCCAGGCGTGTATGATACCAGCAGCTGCAGAGGAGGACAGGGGGAGCAGCCCTTGCCAGGGCTTCTCTGGCTGCACAAAAACAACTGCCTTTGTGCCACTGCTGCTTACGGGCACAGCCCATTCTTCATCTGAAAACCAGACTGGCACCAGCCTGTGTCTTTGAGACAGTGTGTTCTTCCTCCCACAGTTGCTGAAATTGGCCTAGAAACGATAACCCTTAAGGAACGAAACTTCAAATAAGAACCGAGTTTCTCCAGTCTCTTTTTTTGAGTTCAAGTTGACGGAGGATCTTGTCTCTATTGGTTGATTTCATAAGAGAACATTCGTTTTGATTTAGAAAGATCTAAAGTCTTGAGACAGTGCAAATCAAATATGAATGTGATCACACCTTTTTGTCTGTCACGCCACAGAGAACATGTATTCTTGAGACGGCCAAAAGATTAATGAATTAAAAGTTCCAGCTCATCTAAACTTATAATTGTGAAACTAGTTTTCAGAGTTCCCCTGCCAAGACTTTCTTGTAGTAAATCCAAAACCAACATGAGCCTTTCTCCCTTTTATGCAGATTTTGCTTATAGCCAAACTCAACAAAGCAATATTATTAATCTTGAAGAGGAGGGTCATTTATGTATAATTCATGGAAAAAGATTTATGGAAGGAGTGGACAGGATCTTAGGGGGATCACTTATTGTCCAGCTCACGCACCTTGGCGTTTGTCCCAAGGCTTCGAGTGGCTGTCAAGATACAATTAGTGAGCCGTAAATTGCTCTTTCAGCCGTGTTAAACCGAGGTCTTCATTACACAGTTTAGAATGACTTCTTTGGAAGTTTCCGTGTCAATACATGCTTAAAAAGCAAGTTGCCTGTCTTCAATTATTTACAGTTTAGGTTAAAATATGGATTATATGATACAGGTAGTTTACTTTGTAAGTGTGTGGGATAAATGTGTGTGTGTATGTGTGTGACGGTGTGTGTGTTTTTTTTCTACGCACTTTATATAACCTCCACCTCTGCCACTTTCAGTTACGTTCAAATCCTCCCTTCTCAACTCCTCTAAATCGAATATAAAAATGTTCAACTTTAGCCTGTCTGCCTGACTTGAGGAACAAAACACAAGTGATTCAGTGAGCTTGAAAAACATCACAGTGGACAATGTTGTCACAACAGAGCAGACCCTTTACTACTGCTAAGTCAGGCAGCAAAAGAAATCACAGAGCAAAACAACTTTCTGGGCTATGAGTGATGTTTTTCCAAGACAGAGTCAAACAAATACAAAAGTTCAAATAAATAAAAGTTTTTTCTTGACATTCCAAACACCAATTCACTTAACCCCTACATTGTTTTTCAAAGAGTACAGATGGAGTTAGATGCTGTTCACACTATCCTGCTGCATAGGATCCGGTTCCAACCCGTTCTCTCGGATTTCACCTCCTCAAAAAGCTAAAAGTCTTTAAAAGACCTAACGTCACAGTCTGTTGTACTCTGCTTTAAGAACTTAGGACTGATACTGCTGCAAATATCAAACAAAACACTGAAGTGACGGCCGCCTCATAACTGGCTGACTGCACAGGTTAGGATCACGTTAACCCAGCCGTCTTCCAGCTCACTTCAGCTGCGCCACAGAATGCACTGCCCTTTCTGTGACCCAATCACTTCCTCAAAGTTACCCTTGCCTTAATACTGTACTTCAAATCAAAACTTAAAACTAAGTACAAGCTTCTTTTTTTTTTTTACGATAACGACATTGGTCAAACCACAGTTGACATCAGGGCCGGAGTGGGAACACTTTTCAGCCCGGGAGTTTCAGGTCCAAGACCGGCCCGATTCCGGATGCAGCCTGCTTTGACTGGGGGTGCAGTGAACTTTTCTGGGGGGTATCATGATTACAGAAAGGGATTGTGTTATTTTTTATTTTGATACCATTTTTGAGACTGCTTAACGATCCGAGTGTTAATCAGGCACGGAGCCAGACGTTGTAAACATTTGGAGCTTTGCCCCAACCTAGGACGTATGGGTCTGATGTGATGCAAGATAGGCACTTCTACACAGGGTGGAGTCAGGTGGCTGAGCGGTGAGGGAATCGGGGTAGTAATCCGAACGTTGCCAGTTCGATTCCCGGTCATGCCAACTGACGTTGTGTCCTTGGGCAAGGCACTTCACCCTACTTGCCTCGGGGGAATGTCCCTGTACTTACTGTAAGTCGCTCTGGATAAGAGCGTCTGCTAAATGTAAATATTCGTACACTTAATGCGAGCGCGCAAAGCGCGTGAGCGATCATTTTTGGCCATTATTTGAGTGCAAAATACTTTTTTGAGCTTTATGTAAAATAAACAGACGTTTTTCAATTGGTAAAACCTTGTCTAGTGATGCCATCACTCCGGCCCTGTTCCCATCCATCCTCCCTGACGCGTATCGTTACGGTAGGACCCCCCGGCCCAGCTATCGGTAGCCGATCTGAGAAAACCTTTAGGAAAAGACGGGCTATGGACTCAACCAACTCTATTTGGGAGGGGAGAACTCCCTCACATAGTACAACCCATGCAGAGGCTGAGTTGTCAGAATGCGGAACGTGTGTAGTTTACTTTAAGAGAAGATAGACTAACGTGACAAATGTCCCCCAAAATTTTTTATCCTCGATCAGCCCAAAAGTGAACCGGCCTATCGGGAACTCTCCCGATTCTCCCGATTACCCACCCGGCCCTGGCTGACAGTGACCATCGACTCAGTGTGCTTGTGAAACAATAACACACAAGAGATTCAGAGTTTCAGTAATTACTGGTTGGCTGGCCGTTAGCCAGGCTCGTTGCGGTGCCAGGGCGAACATTTCATGGGTGCGAGGAGGCTCTGGTGGGGCCTACGGTGTGCCAGGGCGGATCAGACGCCACGGGGAGAGAGGGGAGGCTGTAGTGGCACATCTGCCCTCCTTCGCTCTGCCAGGATCCATCATGGCCGCTCGGGCTCACAGTAGCCCTCCAGGGACGCCGGCTTTGCCCCGCAGCCTTTTCCTGTCACAGCGGCATATAATTGGCACCCTGCTCGTCGCCGGAGACGCCTGAGCTGTCAAACCTGGACGCGGCCGTTCCACAAGGCTCACTGGGTATTGCGCCCCTTCCAAAATGCTACGACGACACATTCTCTGAGAGACAGGGGGAAATGCTGAGATGGTTCAATCTCAAAGTTTGGAGCTTCGAGTTGGAGGTTTTGGAGAGTTGGGGGGAGGGTGGGAGGGAGTGAGGAGAGAGAGAGGGCACACTGCTGGGAAACAAAGAGGGGAAGAACATGGACTGTGCACTTCATAAGATACGTTCCGTGTGAACATCTTTAAATTCTCTCGTCTTTCTCCCTCTTTCCGCTGCATATCACTTCAGCCTTTCTTCCTATCCCCTCATCCATCTCTCTTCCTCCACCATTCTCCCTCTTTCCCTCTCCTCACTACCCCTCTTTGTTCCTCCGCCCCCATGTCCCTCCCTCCCTCCCTCCCTCCCTCCCTCCCTCCCTCCCTCCCTCCCTCCCTCCCTCCCTCCCTCCCTCCCTCCCTCCCTCCACACCTCCAGGGATGACCTCTAAGCCCAGCGATGACATTGTTTGACAAGAGAATCCTCAGAGAGAAGGAGAGAGTCTGCGCCTCCCCGTGACACGGGCAGAGCGGGGTAACCTCGGGAGAGGCTGTGACTGTGCTCCTCCTCTGGGTTCTGTGGGGACAGCGCTTGAGAGTGGGCAGCCATTAGCGTCAGGACCTGCCTGACACACCTGTCTGGGAAAAAGATAAGCGGAGTACAAGATAAGTGGGGAACAGCCAAGCTCTCTCTGTTTCTGAGATAGACGAGGGATTCACTGGGATATTTAAGATGTCAAAAAAGCTTTGCGGTGGGAAACAAACAGAAGTACATCGTTTCTGAATGAGTTTGAAGTCAAAAACGAATTTATTAGCATTCTCTTCATGATGTTGCAATTACGGTAATAGGGGATTCTGTCTTTATAAGCACTTTATTCAAGGAGATTGGACGTCACTAAACAACCAAGACTTCTACCGATGCGAGTCAATATCTAATTAAATTATGAAATGCTAGAGCTAACAATAAACATCCTGATCTTTGCAGAGTCAAAAGGCTAAATCTCTAAACTGAAATCATCCAAAATGGCAAGGATTATCAATAGACTGATGTGCTGAAAAAGACATGAAAAGGCCAACAGACAATTTGCCTCTTCTCTTTTTAAAATCATTAGATATTATTTGATTATCCACGGCAGTATTACGGATGGCGGATCTAATATTATTTCGCTGAATGAATGAACGCACAGGAGAGTGGAGAGGAATTTCTTGAACCCTGGTCATCGAAATAGAAGCGGTTAAAAAAAACACAGTACTTGAAAACCAAAAATACTTAATAAAAGGAAAATGTGTCAATTAAAGATGGCAGAGCTACTAACAGGACCCTGGGTCTTTATTCACGGGAGGGGGGTCTAGAGACTGGAAGGTGCCAGAGGACCTTTGAAGTAAAACCTGCTTTTATCTGCTCCAACCACTTTTCAAATTCAGAATCAGAAAGCCCGGGAAGGTCTGTAGGTTAATCTGAGTGGCTGTAGCTGAGAATTGAGCGTGTACAAACCCTCTTCCTGCACCTTTAAACAGTGGAGACGGGGAGCGGCTGGACGCTGTGATGGACCAGGACACGTGGCCTACGGTCACATGATCAACATCGTGACCAGGCCAGTTTGAACTTAAGGAGCAGACAAGGATGGAGATAGAGAGAGAGAGATGGAGGGAGATGGATGGATAGATAGATAGAGAGAGAGAGAGAGAGAGAGAGAGAGAGGGGGATGTGGGGAGAGAGGGAGATGGAGGGAGAGAGGGAGAGAGAGGGAGCAGGAGATGAAGGGAGTGAGAAAAGATAAGAGAAAGAGACAGAGAGATACAGAGGGAGGATAGGGAGAGACAGACAGGGAGAGAAAGACGGGGGGAGGGAAAGAGAGAGAGAGAGAGAGAGAGAGAGAGAGGGAGAGACAGGGGGGGGCATTAGAAAGATGTAGGGCAATGGAACAGAGACAGAGAAGAACCCTGAGAGGAAGAGTAAAAGCAAAAGAAAAGAAGGATGGAAAACAGGAGAAGGTCCAGCTCCACTGGACCTTCATTAAAATCTAGAGACGTGGACTCAATCTGGTTGTGCTGGAGGTGCCCCTGGAGGTGCCCCTGGAGGTGCCCCTGGAGGTGCCCCTGGAGGGGCCCCTGGAGGGGACCCAGTGTGTTGAACCTGCTCCTCGCCTGTCAGCACTTTCATAAATAATTTACCGAGCCAGGCACTCAGGAGTGACCAGGCCAGGGGCTGCTTCTCTCCCGCTTCAACATTTCATTACTTCTTATTAATCCTACACAGCAAAGACTCCATTAAGGGGAGAAAAGAGGGCTCTGAAGAGAAGCAGGAGGAGGAGAGCGATGTTTAGCATGACTAAGGTTTGCTTTATTAAAATCTCTTGGAACGAGCTGTTTGGAACACCAGGAAATTCAGTCAGGTCTGGGCTGGACCAGCTAGATGGACAAAAGTCTGTGGAATTACAGACTCTAAAGACACAAAGAAACTGATTTCACCTTTGACTCAATTAGAGTGAATACTGAACTGCATTAAATGCATGAAACAGTGTCTAACTGCTTTCTCATGCAAATAAACAGATCTCTTGTCTGGGAAATGAAGGCTGGATGCTAAATCTGATCATTCGTTCAAATCGTGTAACGTACAGTTCTGGATGTGCAAACTATAATTTACTCGTATAAAAACTGTGTTAAGAACAAACCGTTTAGTCAAACCATTAATTTAATTCAGGCACTGATAAATCATCAGTCTGTTTTCACAGCCTGTTCGTGTTTTAGCTTTGATTTCAGAGGAAACTGGGTCATGGAGAGCCAGAATGGTTTCATCAGTGTAGAGACCCTCTCAAGCGGTCCCCTTCACTGTCCCACTATCTCATCTCTAATAGTGCTTACCTCTATCTGGCTCACATTCCTGCTCTCTCTCTCTCTCTCTCTTTCCACCCATCTCAGTATCACTCTCCCTGTCTCGCTTCTGCTACCTCCTCTCTCTCCCCCTTACTCTCCCCCTTTCTCTATCTCTCTTCCCCTCTCTCTCCCCTTCTCTCTCTCCCCTCTCTCTCTCTCTCTCTCTCTCTCTCTCTCTCTCTCTTCCCCTCTCTCTCTCCCCCTCTCTCTATCTCTCTTCCCCTCTCTCTTGACCACCCTCCCTCCATTCCTCTCTCCTTTTACTTCACTCTTGCTCTCTCCCTCCCCTTCTTTCTTTCTCGCACTCCCTCTCTCTTTATCTCTCCCTTCTAAGAGCAGACAGTGCAAGAACTATTATGTGTGTATTTCATGAGTGACTGGGTGTCTGAGGAGAATGATTTCTCCGGCACATTGAAGACCGGCTGTAGGGACAGCCTCACTGTATACTGTGCTATTGTGAAAGCTCAACCTACCACAAACTAAAAACATGACTCCTCCATTTTTACACTAAATGGTTAGCAGTGGGAAACTTCTCAGACGCACCAAGCCCAAATCCATGAACAGAAAGAGACTAACAATACACATTTAAAATGTATTTGCATGTAGAATACATATTATGTATCCCCTTCGTATATATATATATATATAGATATTTCCTATATATAGAGATCTCTATATAGATATATATAGAGATATCTATAGATATCTCTAGAGAGAGAGAGAGGGATCGAGAGATCGAGAGAGAGATTGAGAGAGAGGTGAATCTAGATTAAGTATGTATATACTTTGATGCAACTCATCTCTTGGGCCTTTAGGAAGATCCTAGGACACCCATGACATCAAATTCCTGTTTCCCATCCTCCCATCCATTCATAATTGATCCCATTTCCACTTATTACCTCACGTAACACGACGCTGATGAGAGCAGAGTGTTCCCTGTGATGCTTTACTGTGCCTCTGGTGCGACGCTGTGGGGAAAGCATTAAGTAACGATATAGCCACCTCACTAGACACCCAGTCTGGGATCCATGCATCCATTTGGTATCATCCCACACATCATTCCGGACGTGTCCCCAGGGTATCCTTACAGAAAGAAGACAACTGTGAGAACATTTAGCTCACTGTATTCATGTTCCCCCGTGATCTGAATCTGGCTGGATATGCAAGGAGACGCTCCTCCCTTTCTCTCGGCTCTGCAGAAAAGTTAGAGGAAGATACGTAGACCTGACAGCAGCTCCCAAGTTTGGGATATTCCCAGAGGAAAGTAATGTTTGTAGTTGAACCCATCCCCCCATCCACAACCTCGTACCCCATCCCACCAGTCGAACTTTGATGCACCTTATCTCTTTTTCCCTGAGCCTCTCTAACCAGGCCTTATCTGTCCCCGGACAGTAATTAACAGGATTTACACGGGGGGCACTGTCTGTTGGGCCCTGGTCATTTCCACGGAGGAATCCTCTCCGTTTAGGCCTGTCTGTCTGGAGATTACCCACAGGGCACGGCGGTGCGGACCGGATTATCGAACAACTGCTGGATGCTTCACCACATCTCCACCCTGAGATGTGGTGACTCAGGGAGATAAAGGCTGGGAATTGGACACTCCTGAGGTACACAGCTGTATGGTCGAAAAGGGATCAAAGCAAATACAATTTAATGAAAGGAGTGAATACTGAAGTCAATAAATAGCACGGTAATTTGAAATATTTACGTGCAAATGAGGTGATATTTAACTATGAAGGAACTTAATTTAACAATGTTGACTATTGAAGCATAGAACCTCATGGCAACTGTAAACAAAAATAACTCTTTCACCTACTATCCTTCTGACAGGCAGTTTACCCATATCGTTTGGCTCTAATGAGGAAAAATGAATCTGAATTAATTATTAATCCTGTTTCTATTTTTCTCTCTCTCCTTGAAAATTATTCCACCACGCCAAATGCTTAACAGAAACCAGAGGAAAAAAAATATCTTGACTTTCAGTTTCCACGGTAACTGGCAGACATCGAAATCAATGACATCTCGCGATCGCCCACTTCCTTAGCACTAAAAACACACTTCACAAAGTTTCGACAATCTAATTTCTCCAATTGCAGACTCTCGTTTCCACAGCGTTGAACAGTCATCTGTGTGTCGTCTCTTACATTCATCATGTGCTTTTCAAAACTTTGAGCATTTGAAAGGTGAAAAGGTACAAAAAAAGAGAGAGTATGTGTGAATGAACACGAGGTGAGAGAGATCAATCAAGACAAAGAGAAAATAAAAGCAGGAGAAAGAAAGAAGAATACATTAGAAATATGGAAAAGGTCGAACTTTTTTTCAGACCACATTCCCAACCTTACATAGGAGACAAGTTAAGGGTTTGGAAGGTGAAGGGGGGATATCGAAGAGAAAAAAAAAACCCTGCATCCTTCTGAAATACTCAGGCTATCTTGTTAAGGCTTTTGTCTAATGGCTTCTCCCACTCTCTTCCCGAGACTTAATTAACATAGACGTGTACCCAGACAGCTCTTGGCTAGAACCCTGAGCAAGACCACTCAGTGTCACCTTGTTATCCGTGTAACAGGTTCAGACCAGGTCCCGGAGACGGAGGAGAGAGGGGAAGTATATCTAGAGATATTCTCTCCTGACCGAACACCGACAGAGCTTGATGGTCACTAACAAGCTCAAGAAGCTAGTGGCAGATGGCTGAGCGGTGAGGGAGTCGGGCTAGTAATCTGAAGGTTGCCAGTTCGATTCCCGGCTGTGTCAAATGACGTTGTGTCCTTGTGCAAGGCACTTCACCCTACTTGCTTCGGGGGGAATGTCCCTGTACTTACTCTAAGTCGCTCTGGATAAGAGCATCTGCTAAATGTAAATGTAAGAACATCCAGAAACCACAGCTAAACAAAAAATCACTCAGAAGAAGGACGGTAGACAAACGGCAGAGGATCGTGACAGGCAACTCAACTGCCGTTCTCTAAATGCAGATGTATGCTTCATCAGGGTTTGTTTTATTTGGGAACGGGGGGGGGGGGGGATTTTTCTATTACAGAAAGGCGCCCCAAGCAGTCATCAGGAGATGAGTGTGGTAGCTGTCAGGGCCGTCTTTAAGCACACTCAAGTGGTGCCACCATCGGAGGCCCAGGAGGAAGGTAGTGGCAGTGCAGTGTGTCAAAGGGCTGGAAAGTCAGGCGTGAAAGCGAGAAGCGAGAAGCGAAGCAGGCCTCTACATCCTGTCAACCCAATTAGGCTTCCCCTGAATGCAGCGACTTGATTCTGTAGCCTGGAAACAGGTCAGGGACCATGAAAACGAGCATGCCTTAAGCCCAACAGACCTTCAGCGTGAATGACGTTTCTGAGCTGAATGACGAGCTTTCATTAAAAGAGCTCTACTTTATTACGAGTATGGGTGTGTATTGGGGACACAACATGTTGTCTGAGATGGGAGTTCTGGTTTTGAATCAGCAACACGTATTCTGTGATTTTCTTTGACCTTTAAAAAAAGGAGCAACAAAGTAATTACAGTATTGTAATTTGTTTTGGCTTCATTTCAAAAGGTGAAGCCTCTTATGACCAGCAACAGTGGAATCATTTAAAAAAAAAAGAAAAAAATACAAATCGAAGAACAGAAAAAAAACAATCATACTAGCTGTCCTTTAACGAGCTACCATTTTCCTGTGAAGGTCATCCCCGAAACCAATCCATCCTGCTGTACATTATATATATTAGCTAATTCAATTTTACAGAGATGAATTGGCAACTTGGAACTGGCAGAGGTAAGTTTGATTTGCGGCCCAATCGTTTAATCAGGCGTTAATTTGTTTGTTCAAGCCA
The DNA here is from genome assembly GCF_038355195.1 of Osmerus mordax. Taxonomy (NCBI): domain Eukaryota; kingdom Metazoa; phylum Chordata; class Actinopteri; order Osmeriformes; family Osmeridae; genus Osmerus; species Osmerus mordax. Next base: position 1,607,704 of record NC_090071.1, on the reverse strand, counting down.
ATTAATTGGGGGGTTAGGTTTAACAGATTTCAGTGTTTTATCCCACAGTCAATAGTTGCTTTGGTTAAGCTAGTCTTATTGTGTGTCGACAGGGGTCTATTGTATTTTGATGCTTTGCAGTCTGAGCTGGGACCTTTGATTGAATAATCCCTCACATATTGTCACATCAAAGGGCTCTGATGTCAGGGGCTCAAAGTGGTACAGATGTTGGCCGTCTTGGTCTCTTACCCAAAAGGAGTTACAGGGATGAGGAGTGTGTGTGTGTGTGTGAGTCTGTGTAAACCGCACTACAATAGAACAAACCTTCACACCACTGTACTAGGCTTACAGTTAAATTCCTATTTTTTATCTTCAAGTTTGTTACTGAACGAGTACTTTTCCACTGTACGATACGATGATAACTCTCCTCACAAATTAGATGGTAATCAAAAGCTAAATATGTCAAAATAATTATGTTGTTTTGAAACCAACCTGACCTTGTGGGATATAATCATCGATGTACTTTCTAACTGGAAAAACAAACAACAACAAAAACATTTCTAAACAAATTGACCATGTTAATATTACTGTCATGTTATTGCCTCACAATGCTGAAAAACTGGCGGATGATCTTTAGAGTGTAAGGTCGGAGGCCTGTTCAAACACTCGTTGAGAGCAGTTTACCCAGGCACACACAAGCGAGCACACACAAGCGAGCACACACACACAAACACACACACACAGTCCAGGGTCATGAAACAAACATGTACTGAGGCAGTCCAGAGTTAGTGAGCCTTAAATTAATGTATTAAATGGACACACTCCCCCCTCTGCCCTCTGTAGGGTTAAACACGGGTTACACCATGCTCTGCAGATCCACTCATCCTCCCTGCAACACCAGAGAGCCCAAGGAAGAGGGAGAAATCAGGTCATTGAAATCACTCACATTATAAATGCTGACATCAATGTTTTGTATGTGTGTATACACTCAGCACACATTTTGCCACATGTGAAATCTTTCCTAATCCTTTTCTCCCTGAGCTCAAACAAATCTTTGGATTTGCTTCCCATGATGCATTTCAAGTGGTTCTGCCATTCATACCACCTGTTTCTAACACTCCCTGTGAGTACACAGAAGCTTCAACATTGCACTCTCATCATTCTACAACCTTCCTTGGTGACACCAACTACAACCAAGATAAATAGACTATATAATAATTTCTCTCTCTCTCTCTCTCTCTCTCTCTCTCTCTCTCTCTCTCTCTCTCTCTCTCTCTTCTCTCTTCTCTCTCTCCTCTCTCTCTCTCTCTCTCTCTCTGTCTCTCTCTCTCTCTCTCTCTCTCTCTCTCTCTCACACACACACACACACACACACTGAGGTGGTATACTACTTTAAGTAGCTGTGTTGTTAGATATTCTATAAGATATACATGTAAATCTAATTATTCAGGATGAAAGTAGAATGTATGGATGTGAGACAACACCTGCATGCTAAGAAGCATGAGAAATGCAAGCAGATATACCTTATTCTGTTTGATGAATGTGACTCATGGGAATCGCTCATTGATGTCTGCCAAGCAAGCTCATAAAGAAAAAGTACAAGTGCTCCCATCATGTGACTTGCTGGACACAGCCCGTTCAATCATGTGACCTGCTGGACACAGCCTGTTCCATCATGTGACCTGCTGGACACAGCCTGTTCCATCATGTCACTTCTCCAAACCCATGAGGGAAAGTCAAGATGCATTTGGACGTAAATAAACATATATATTTTTTAAAGCAGCTTTCATCATACATTGCTTAAGAGAGGGAAAACCTTTTTTTATTCCCTTTTTGGAAAGAACAAGTCAGAGCCCAACCCCGAAGAAAACTGAGAAACAAAGCCAGCCTTTACGTGTTTGAATAGCTCGCCATTGCACAGTGTGTGCTGTTCTAAGTTGGAAACAGAGAAGGGGGGGGGAGCTTGGAATGATTTTGAAAAGAAATAAAGATGTGAATGATTTTGAATCCCCTTCCTGGTACATGTAGTTAACGCCAAACAGAACCCAACACCCCCCCCCCCCCCCCCCCCCCTCTGGCTAATCTGTCATTTGCATACTAAAAGACATGAAAGACGTCCACCGTTCCTGCTCTCCTCAAGACCTGCCGCTCTGCACAGCAAAGAGGAGGGAGGAGAGAGAGAGGAGAGAGAGGAGAGAGGAGGGATGAGGGAGGAGAGAGAGAGAGAGAGGAGAAAGGAGGGAGGAGAAAGGAGAAAGGAGAGAGAGGAGAGAGGAGAGAGAGGAGGGAGGAGAGAGAGGAGAAATGAGGAAGGAGAGAGAGGAGAAAGAAGGGAGGAGGGAGGAGAGGGGGGAGGAGAGAGAGAGAGAGAGAGAGAGAGAGAGAGAGAGAGAGAGAGAGAGAGAGAGAGAGAGAGAGAGAGAGAGAGAGAGAGAGAGAGAGAGAGGAGAGACACACGAGAAATGACTTCATCATTATCGTCATCATCTTCACCATTTTCAAAATCCTCCACTGTCTCAGTGGTAGTCGATGTTGTTGTTGTTGCAACCAGCATTAAAAACAAGGCTGTTAAATGGAATTGTGTCTGTTTTAATTACAGGGCTTGACTGGGTGGAATTATGTTTTGTATCTAGTATTTGACAGACTCAAAAGAACTGTAACAGATCTTCGCCATGATATATTATTCATGAAGATGCACGCTTTGGGGGGCCCTACCCAGGTGATATCTGTGAAGAAATGTCTTTGCCAGATTTGTGTATCAAATGTGACAAGGTGGGTAGGGGTTTGGTTATGGGCGAATGAAAAAACGTAATGATGGAACGTAAATTATCACTATCTGCACTCTAATAAATTGTCTTGGCAGGGAAGGAAATGTAGAGGGTCAGCACCCTTGTAAATAAGGTGTAAATCATCCAGCGGAGAGATCGTATCTGTGTTACCTCTCCATCATCGGATTGTCGACAAGAACAGGAAATGATGTCGTCTCCTCCGGGCCGATCGTCAGGCCGTCTGTTAAGCGAAAGCAACTTGGGCCAATCGAGCGCTTCCAAAAGCAACTTGGGCCAATCGAGCGCTTCCAAAAGCAACTTGGGCCAATCGAGCGCTTCCAAATCAGACACTCTGAGAGACGAGGCCGTAGCATTGCTGTCATTTTGATTTATGGTGGGACACATTCTGTGAGTGTTTACGTTGAGCCTTTTTGTTGATTTTACGCTAAGATACCGACACGCTTTTGTTGTCTTTCCCTCAGTGGAGGACTGGGAGTGTGGGGGACAATCACATGCAGAGCAGAAGAGGCACCAGAGGGCTGGATCAGAAGCATGGATCTGCTGGAAGTTCAGGAGCAAAGCATTGTGGGATGCGACACCTCCAGGCCGCTTAGCCGGGCTCGAGGAATGGCGATGGGATGTGTTATAGCCACCCACAAAACTTTCACCGTCCAACACACACACACCACACACACACACACACACACACACCGCACTCATTATAGTCCAAGAGGATAAAGACATTGTACCAAAATTAGAACATCAAGTGGCAAGCTGAACCTCCCTCTTAACGAAAGTGCCTGTCCTCTGACAATCTCCACTTGCCTCCAACCAAGATCTTGAGGTACAGTACACAACCTTTGTCATCTGTCCCTTTGAGCCACATCTACTATGGATTGTCTCCAACTAAATGAGACCATTTTTATTTAATTTGTTTACTGCATCACCTTCCTCTGGTCTCCTGACCCTTTTACAGGCGACAGGAAATGGATTAGAAATGTTGCTGGTGTGGGGTGCCAGGTGCACTGGCAAAGCTTCAGCAGGTTTTCTGTCACGCCGAGGCGAAGAGCATGAGTCCTTTGCACCTTTTATTTATGTTTTGCACATTAACGGAATCTAATCTTTTTAAAAGACCACGGAGGATCATAAAAAGACGTTTCATAGCCGTTTCACAACCTTCCGATGGGAACTTTCACTCTAATTCACGTTTACAGAGACGTAATGTTCTGCCACTCTGCGTCGTATAAACAAGGAAATAGAAGATTGACACTTCCTGTAAATTATAAACCCCCTCCCCCCCCCCCCAACACACACACACACACACACGGTCTGAGGGACTTGTTCCATGACAGTGAACACAGGAACCTTGCTCCAGTCCGCTGCGCTGTGATTGGTTGATAAACGAGAGCAGAGGGAGAAGGTGTGGGAGAAGCCTTGTAGTTGACAGTGGAACTTAATTAATATGTAGAATTTATTGATTATAGCACTGCAGGGAAATCATCTCACATCTTCAGCCATTTTGGATGGTGGCAAATCGTAAATAGGGTGCCGTAAATATCTCATACGTGTGGCCAGATGAAATGCAAGACAATAAACACGGCAAGGAAATATGTGAAGGAGCATGTGTATGAATCAAGTGAAATTGAAATACTTGGCTTAATGCCAGAGACTGGCAAAAAAAGCCCTTTAAATGTCTGTGAGAATATTTTTATGTAGAACAAAGTCAAGAAGGAGACAGAAAATGTCTACATTTGAAAAAAGGCTTTCCTCCTTTAAGCCAGTCTTTCTCCCTCTCTAAAATACTTTGGGAGCCACAAATCGTTCTTGAAGGGGTTTTATGAAAAGGGAAAATACCAGGTAATTTCCTTTTAATTCTAAAACACCGTGAAGGAATTAGTGCTGAATGGGAACCGTCTATATAGGCTGACCAGGATGCCTTGGTGAGAGGGCCCAGTGTCTCCACCATCCAGTCCAGAGAATAGACTCCCTGGATCTCATCCAGGAATCTCGCAGCCCGTCAGTCCAGCGTTCCCTAACAAAGAGACACTCCTCAACGAGCGAGTTTACACCCTCTCCCAGTTCCAGGGAGAAAGAAACACAAAGGGCTCCTTCAAATTGGCAAGGGGGACCCCTCTCTCTTCACCCAGTAAAGATTCCGTCTGCCTCCTACTGTTCGGTGCGGACCGATTCTCGCTCCTTCAGCCGCGGCTAAGAACCCAGAAAAGGCCCGCAATAAAGAGAACAAGGACCGCACTGTTTGAAGGCGGTGGTGGAACGCGGATACCGCAAACAGGGAACCGACACAGGCGGAGAGGATGTTTTCAAACCATTCCAAAGGGGGTCTTGAATGAGGCCACATGCTGCGACGCTGACGGAGGCTGAGGAGATGGACAGCTCGTCAGCTGCACGCCGGAGCACTTCCTCCGTCCACTCACAACGCCAAACTCGTTTCACGCCGTGCGCATTCTGGGCCCCCCAACATGAGCGGAAGAGCACGTTGTTTAGTAGGTACGAGCAGCATCGGTGAGAACGGGACTGAGTGCATTCGCATGGACATCCCAAAACTAAACCAATGTGTTAGAATATTTCTCCCTGTGCCATCTAGGGTTGGGTTCCACTATGGAACCGGGTTTTAAAGGCTACTTTAAAAAAAATATATTGTTACATTAAAATAATTGTTCTTTTTTCTTTTTTTCAAGAATCGGTTTAGGAATCGTTTAGGAATCGTTTTAAACGATTACGAATCGATATACGATATACGATTTAATCGTATAAATCCAAACGATACCCAACCCTAGTGCCATCATGTTAGACGTACTATGCCATGCCATGCTACACTATAACTGTACTGCTCTTTACATGGAATCCTACACAGAATTGGGAACATAATACATGGAGTCTTTTCTAACAAATTCTACCATATAAAACTGCAGGTATCTGAGAGACAGGACCTCCACACAGCTCTCTACTCGAAAGTGTGGGGACAACAGCAAGAGAGGACTCCATGAGTCTGCATTAAGAGTGTCTCTGGTGGAAACTTGCAGTCTATTGTCTCTCTTTTTAGATTGACTACCTCATTTAAAAAAACAATCTCTCCATTTTCCCCCAAGACAGGCATTTCAAGCAGCAAGAGTAGGGGCTTTATCCAGGACTCGAGTTTACTCTAGATTGTTGTTATGGTGACAAGCACTACAGATGAAAGATTGTGCATAGCTGTTAGCTTGGTATGAGACGGAAGAAAATATCTCCTTCTTGTTTTCTAGTGGCATTAACAAACTTCATACTCTTGCTCATATCTAAATGGTTAAACGAGGACTTATAACGCTTTACGGTTCGATACAGTGCTTTGTGGTTCGATACAGTGCTTTGTGGTTCGATACAGTGCTTTGTGGTTCGATACAGTGCTTTGTGGTTCGATACAGTGCTTTGTGGTTCGATACAGTGCTTTGTGGTTGATAAAGCAAACGTTCCGCAGCAATTGTTCCTCTCATGTAGCTCTTTCAGAATGCGCTTGGAAGGAATAAGGCAGGTGGATCTCCATGACACATGAAGAAAAGCTCAGGTGGGTCTATTGGCTGAGCGGTGAGGGAATCGGGCTAGTTATCTGAAGGTTGCCAGTTCGATTCCCGGTCATGCCAACTGACGTTGTGTCCTTGGGCAAGGCACTTCACCCTACTTGCCTCGGGGGAATGTACTGTACCCTGTACTTACTGTAAGTTTCTCTGGATAAGAGTGTCTGCTAAATGAGTAAATGTAAATGTAAAAGCCCATAGATATGGTCTTGCAGCGTGCCTGTGGTCATTGTGTGAGCTGCTACCCATCAGGGTTGTTTGAGAGTGACTCACACCGTTCTACACAATGTTTCTACAGGCTTATACAGATCTGAAGAAAGAAATTATGCGACTTCTTATACACACTAAAGCTATCAATCGTGGCTTCTGTCAAGAAGATACAATCTAGCCTGGGACAGGAACTCAGCAACACACAGCCAAGTCACAAATCAATAATAAACCAATGTTCTCTTTGGTGTTCAGCATGAAAGACATCCGGTGAAAGAACACATGATGAATCTTGATTCTGGTGATCAAATTGTCAGCCCTGAAGATGGTGGAAAGCTATTATCAATGTGTGTGTCAGTGTTGCGCTGCAAAATAAAACAGTATTCACCGATTAGTGAAGTCTCACTTAAGGGAGAGAACATGTCTGTGTGTGTGTGTGTAAGAGAGGAGAGAGAGAGGAGAGAGAGAGGAGAGAGAGAGGAGAGAGAGGATTAATAGTGCAGCACAGGCCCCAGGGTTAAAACATGATATTTCAGGGACACTGTCCCCTCCCAGCCTGAAGCGATTCTGCATAGTGCTCTGACTACAGGTTCATTTCCCCCAGAGACTTGGCTTTGTGTGAGCTAGTCAGTCAGGGAGACAACGATCATTTCTGGGGCCATTACAGTTTATGAGTGACTGCCCTATCCATACGACTACGTTCTTCCACCCTTCAGATTCCTTGAACACTGTGCTGGATTTCCTTTAATTAGGCTGCAAAGAAGACTGCATCATCCTTTTTCTCTGTGTGCGAATCCTTCTCTCTCTGCCAAAAGCTCATTATCAAAACACATATAATCCTCAAAATGGGCTACAAATACCCGTCTGCATAAGGTAGTCTGCCTTGCACACACATTTTAGAGGGAGACCTCAAATTCTCTCTATTCCAAGAGGTGTTTTGCCTCATTTATTGTGGATTAAAAACATAAAAAGAGACTTTAGACAGAACGCTCACAGTCACACCTTTCAGTAGACCACAGGAGGTTCTGCCTTCTCTCCTGTCACTGCAGGTCTACGCTGAGTCCCCAATGAAAAGGTTAGTGACCCACTGTTTCCTGTGAATTGGTCAATGATAGACTCCACAGAGGCCTTTGGTCATGTGTGAAGCACTTGTCAAAAGGAAACCAGTGCAGATGACGTGTCTGACGAGGTGAACTCAACGACACAAAGTGTGGGTGGCTTTGTCCAAGAAATAAACCAACTTCAGGAAGTGTAATTGGCTGAAATTCTATTTTTGTTTCTATACTGTTAGTAGAACGTTTTAGCAGTTTGGCACAATCTCAAGATCGCAGGATATCACAGTGAGAGCAGAAGACAAACCTGTACTTTTGTAGAAAATACTTGAAATTGTATATAATTAATTTCTTGGTACTCATTAACTTGTACATGTCCACATTTATAGACTGTCTCTTCCAAGTGCACGGATCGTCCCGGTAGAGGCATTTTGCCACTCATTCTGCCCAGTAGTGTTGTTGTGACACTGTACAGGTCCAGGAAAAACAGGCCCCAGAGCGAATGACTCAGTCATAAATCCACTGATTGATCGCCATTTTGCTGCAGTAGAGAACCAGGGCATCTTTCTCCACCCCCCGACCACAGGAATCCATACTAACCTCGGTCCGTTGGACATCCATATATGGTAGAGTGTTCAGTGGCTCCGCGCGGAGCGCCACACGGAGAGGAAAACATAATCCAAGTGGCCGACTATCTCATTTCCAATAACACGCGTTTGATCAATCTCTCACTCTCTGGGAAAACAACCAAATAACCAGGGGTGATCCTTTACCATTTGAGTCTGGAGTATGGAGTATTGACTGTGTGTGTGTGTGTGTGTGTGTGTGTTTGATGATCTGCAAGCCCTACTAACAGCTGGATTTCAGTTTATCGTTCCCGAATAATCTGTATTAATTAATTATAATCATTAACATGATCAGAGCTGTCTGCTAAAAGGCATCAAGGAGGGATGCAAATCAATATTCTAATCAAATCAAGCCTCAAACATGCTAGAAAATCAACTGTGAAAAGGGGTAAAGGAACCTTGCACAGTATATCACATTGATCGTGGTTTATAACGATTTATAGTTTGGTAACTTTTTGTTCATCCCTGAACTACAGGTGAGGACGATAACTTGCGTATAGTGATCCTTTCTCTTTAAGATGCTGTGTCATTCTCAGGCTACAGTAGGAAAGAAGGGTCACTTCCTCCTCTATCTCAAACTCTGCATGGGGAGAAAAAAAATCTGCCCCTTGTCACTGCTGACAGTTTCACTGCCATAGTTAACATCCTATAATATCAATTACAAAGTCAAGTGCCGGGCTGTAATTGAATTTGTGGGGGTGCGCAGGACGTCCCTTGTTAGGAATCACTGTCTTCTCTCCAATTAAGGGGCCCTCTATTATTGGTGAAGCTAGAAGTAGCCCCATTTGGGTCAGTGAAGAATCCACTCTTAACTGATGGTATTAATCTTGACATCCTCCCTGACTTAGAAGTCTGTTGTGTGAGGGACTGTAAATTTAATGGACTGTCAGTGGTGTCCTTGGGTTGGTGCATCCTGGATGAAGGAGAGAGAAAATATGGCATACCATGAAATGTAGCAGTGCCTAGTGGTGCTAAATAAATACTGGAGGCAAGAAGGATGGAAAGCCTGCTTCTGTTTGGAGATTTCTCTAATAGGGTCCAAGGCCTTGCTGCTGAGAGCTTGTTTTATTTGCAGCTTCGCTCCATCACAAGTGACACCAACCCAGACTTAAAACCGTCCCTAATAGCTAGCATTCCCAGTGGTGAATCCTTCACTTTCCAGCTCTGCAATGATTTCTAAGTGAAACCATGGCGGAAGCCCCCACAAACGAGAGGGAGGAATCAGGGGCGCTCCTTATGACATCCCCAGGCTGCAGACATATACATCATAATCATTAGCAGGCTTTCACACAGACAGGTCTAATTTATATTTTTTAACTTTGTCAACATCTGTCGTGTTAGAATAGATAGGAATCACCAGATGTCTCACTCACAGGGGGGAAGACGGCAACGAGCTGCCAGATTTGTCTCGATCAATGTCAGGGGATTTAGTGAGGAATCCGTAACTGTCATAAGTGTTTACTGGAGGGAAATCTGTGTGCGGTATTGCTAAGTAACGACAGTGAATGAATCTCATAGAGCTTGTGTTGAATTGTGTAATAAGAATTAGGGTTGACGGACAGGATAACTCTGCTGACTGTTCAGTCAACTCCTTGTAGAAGTTGACGGAAAAACACCCTGGTATTAGAGCTTCCTTCGGTAGCCTATCGTTTCTTCTGATGATAACAGATGAGTATAGCTTTGTCGTCTTCATAGCTACGTAAACAAATGAACAGGTAAGTATTGCAATATCTTGGAAGTAAAATTCTGAAAGCTGAAAGAGTTTACTGGCTGTAGCTTGGTTCCAAAGTCTCAT
>NC_090071.1:1529491-1597505 GCF_038355195.1 Osmerus mordax | reverse complement strand
GCCTAGCCAGAAAAAGCTGGAAAATCAATAGATCTGTGAGATGCTGTGATTATGAGTCAGACCTTCGTGTTAGCGTTACAACACATTAGTGAAAAGAGAGGTAACTTCAGTAGAATATGTACTTTTTTCATACATTTTCAAAATGTGTTTATTTAGCAGACAGTCACTACACTGTACTGCATGCAGTACCTTAGTGTAATACAGCTTTGTCCCCAGTGTGACTGTACAGTACACAGGCTCAATGGAGAGCCAGTGATTCTGTGAAAGAATGGTAGAGACCAACAAGCCTTACTCTCACCAGTATTGATTAATCAGAATCAATTCTGGTCTACACTGTTGCAGATGTTTCTTTGTCATTCATTTCAAGGTATCTGAATGGTATTAGACCGCTGGAGAGCTGTGAATACTGTCAGCACACACAATCCATCAGACAGTCACAGACATTTACACAGACTTACCTGAACCCCTCTTAGATACCACTTTGAAACATCGGACGACAGTGGCGTACAGCCAAGATCTGGAGAGGGATGGGAGATTTCATTTTCGCCAGTCCAGACCCTGCAGTCGTCAAAGAGAAGTAGAGAAGAGTTAGATACAAACTAAAACACAGCATTATGTTATTCTCATGGTTGGTTGCGACCAAACTAACCGACTAAATGTTAATTTGGAAAAAAATCACGTGTCCACATTCACAACTTGTTCAGTCACAGTTAACTAAACAATCACAGAAGTGTACAAATAATAATGATGCGCTCTCCTCTGCTTCTGATCATGTAGGCCTATTTAATTTGCGTTCACCTAAAAAGACGTAGGTCGCTTCCAGGGATGCTCATTTTGGAGATTTTTTTTTTATTTCTTTACCGACGCTCGTTATAAAAAAAAAAAAAAAGCAGAAAGTCGCTAGATACAACCTTTTTGTCACAAGGAAAGATGAAAAGTTGCTAATATAATGGCATTTGCCGCAAAATTTACAAAACTGTTGAACTGATAGTATAAACCGGTAACCATTCTTATTGTCGGTTAACTGTAGGCCTTATACACGGTTATGAGCTTCCTTACTTCATAGCAATGCCTGTGTTGCATTGAATGACAAACGGGGCTCGATGAGCTTCCGATTAACCACAGCAACAACTTATTTTCTCCCCAGACCCTTAACATGATCAATGTATCCATTCTAATCAGAATTTCCTTAAAGGTTTAACCCTTGCTTTGTGTGGTAGTCAGGATTGAAACAAAACAACCAAATAGAGCTGTCATAGGGCTGCCAATAACAGACCAAGTGGGCAGCCATCCCCAATTTCCATGGCTGTCATTTCAATAAACATGCGCAGGCTTCAATGTTTAAAAACTTCACTTTGACATTTCAGTCCTGACAAAGATTCTATAGACAAGACCCACAAAGCTGCTACACAAAGGAGAAGAGGGGAAGCCCGTTAAGCCATAATAAGCCTGGTGAGACGGCGGCTGTGGGGGTCCGTCAGCCAAGGATGACGCCCACCACTGCAACCGTACTATGAAAGGGGACATTGTAGCCAAACCTTGCTAACCGCGCTCCAACTGTCACCCGCCCCCCCCACACGCGCACACACACTAAAGCAACACGCCCACACCACTGCACAGAAATCTTATCATTTTAATTAGCTCTCTCCTTCTCTTGTGCCACGCACAACATTCTCACAAAAGCAGTGCTCTCTGTGGTTCTTTTACTCAAACTAATAGAACAATTTATTAGTCTGGGCATTGCTAGTTATCTAACAGAGAATATTATGGTATGCTACACACACAAATAACACCTTATTACCAGGACCAGTTAGATCCACATGCTCATTCATGGTGCTGATAATAAATACAAAAAACATACTATCCAGAATTATGTACTGATCAGCCAGCAAGTCATTCACTGTCCGGATTCGCAGCAGACAGATCATAGTTCAGAGTAAATGGAAAAACAGAATAAGAGGGGATTAAGGGATTAAACATATGAGAGAATTCAAAATATGATGAATATGTGACATTGTTGAAGCCGCTAGCTAGTCTGTGTGCAGCCTGTGGTTTGAATTGAATATGCAAAGGCTGGCATCACAAAGTGGTTTCCAAGGGACACAGAGATTCTCTCTCCTTCTCTCTCTCTCTCTCTCTCTCTCTCCTTCTCTCTCTCTCTCTCGTCTCTCTCTCTCTCTCTCTCTCTCTCTCTCTCTCGCTCTCTCTCTCTCTCTCTCTCTCTCTCCTCTCTCTCTCTCTCTTCTCTCTCTCTCACTCCTCTCTCTTCTCTCTCTCTCTTCTCTCTCTCTCTTCTCTCTCTCTCTCATCTCTCTCTCTCTCTCTCTCTCTCTCTCTCTCTCTCTCTCTCTCTCACTCCCCTCTCCTCTCTCTCTCTCTCTCTCTCTCTCTCTCTCTCTCTCTCTCTCACTCTCTCTCTCTCTTCTCTCTCTCCTCTCTCACTCCCTCTCCTCTCTCTCTCTCTCTCTCTCTCTCTCTCCTTCTCTCTCTCTCTCTCTCTCTCTCTCTCCTTCTCTCTCTCTCTCTCTCTCTCTCTCTCTGTCTCTCTGTCTCACTCCTTCTCTCCCTCTCTCTCTCTCTCCTCTCTCTCTCTCTCTCTCTCTCTCTCTCTCTCTCTCTCTGTCTCTCTCTCTCTGTCTCTCTCTGTCTCTCTCCTTCTCTTATTCTCTCTTGCTTTTCCTCTACCTCTTACTATCTGTATCTTTCTGTTTCATGTTATTTATGGTGCACATGTAGCAGACAGAGATGATGTGAAATCATAAGTACAACAAGGACATAGGGGGAATGGCAATTGTGTGCATGTGAAAAATCAGCAGTTTCTGTTGTTATCGTTAAAAAATATATCTAATTCAAAGCCATGCACAAGCTTGCAACCAAAGCCTGGGCTAACACCAACCATAATTCACATTTTTCAAATATTGTAAGAAATTTCCAACTGACGCTAAACGATCGGGGATGATCCATAAATGAATGTACTGTTCTTGCCATGTCTCGCAGTGAGCACAGACTGTTCCTCAGTCTCCTGTACATCACATGTTCATGCTACAGTGTTATACATACAGGTAGAGTACAGGAATAGGTCCTCTTTGTAGAATCAACATCCTTTGTACGCCCTCCCCAACATCCCCCCCCCCCCCCCCATCTGACTCAACCACATTCAATTACGTTCTAGAAGAATCAGAGAGGGGGGGGAGAGGTAGAGAGAGAGGGGGGTAGGGAGAGAGAGGAGGGAGGAGAGAAAGGGAGAGAGAGGGAGGGAGAGAGAGGGAGAGAGAGGGAAAGAGAGGTAGGGAGAGAGAGAGAGAGGGAAAGAGAGGTAGGAGAGAGGGAAAGAGAGGTAGGGAGAGGTGGGGATAAGGAGTTGGAGAGCACTCATTCATTCTTTAGGGATGGCACTCTTTGGGACCATCAGTAAGAAAATGGACATCTCTGTTTCTCTCTCTCTGTTTCTCTGTCTCTCTCTCTCTCTCTCTCTCTCTCTCTGTCTCTCTTCTGTCTCTCTCCTTCTCTCTCTCTCTCTCTCTCTCTCTCTCTGTCTCTCCCTCCTCTCTCTCTCTCTCTCTCTCCTCTCTCTCTCTCTCTCTCTCTCTCTCTCTCTCTCTCTCTCTCTCTCTGTCTCTCTGTCTCTCTCTCTCTCCTTCTCTTCTTCTCTCTTGCTTTTCCTCTACCTCTTACTATCTGTATCTTTCTGTTTCATGTTATTTATGGTGCACATGCAGCAGACAGAGATGATGTGAAATCATAAGTACAACAAGGACATAGGGGAATGGCAATTGTGTGCATGTGAAAAATCAGCAGTTTCTGTTGTTATTGTTAAAGAAATATATCTAATTCAAAGCCATGCACAAGCTTGCAACCAAAGCCTGGGCTAACACCAACCATAATTCACATTTTTCAAATATTGTAAGAAAATTCCAACTGACGCTAAACGATCGGGGATGATCCATAAATGAATGTACTGTTCTTGCCATGTCTCGCAGTGAGCACAGACTGTTCCTCAGTCTCCTGTACATCACATGTTCATGTTACCGTGTATACATACAGGTAGAGTACAGGAATAGGTCCTCTTTGTAGAATCAACATCCTTTGTAGGCCTCCCAACATCCCCCCCCCCCATCTGACTCAACCACATTCAATTACGTTCTAGAAGAATCAGAGAGGGGGGGGAGAGGTAGAGAGAGAGGGGGGTAGGGAGAGAGAGGGAGGGAGAGAAAGGGAGAGAGAGGGAGGGAGAGGGAGGGAGAGAGAGGGAAAGAGAGGTAGGGAGAGAGAGAGAGAGGGAAAGAGAGGTAGGGAGAGAGAGAGAGGGAAAGAGAGGTAGGTAGAGGTGGGGATAAGGAGTTGGAGAGCACTCATTCATTCTTTAGGGATGGCACTCTTTGGGACCATCAGTAAGAAAATGGACATCTCTGTTTCTCTCTCTCTGTCTCTCTGTCTCTCTGTCTCTCTGTCTCTCTGTCTCTCTGTCTCTCTCTCTCTCTCTCTCTCTCTCTCTCTCTCTCTCTGTGAAGCTCGGTGAAAAATTCATGTGCCCGCTGCCTTTGCGAGTTATTAACATTTCTATTTATGGGAAACAGTTGCAAGCCCTTGTACCCTCAACAGTCACGCGCGCCCACGCAACGCCTAGCACTCGACACTGAATTATTCCATTTCAGATTATCTGATCCCCCCCCCCCCCTCCAAGCCTCCCTCCCTCTATATTCCCCATGTTGCTGACATACTCAGGACTGTGAGGAAGAGACAATGTTTACAATGCACCAGCATTGTTTGGAGTCCTTGGAAAAAAGAGAACATGGAAAACACTATCTGGCTACGGCGAGGCGTGTTGAGATGGGCTGGCTTTAGGAGACAGCCTGCCGACTCAGCTTCCACACCCCGTCCATGCGGCCCACAGTATTCAGTAACACAACTCAAAGTTGACCACCATTTCTCCACCGTCCCCCACTCTCCCCTCCCTGTGTTTCCAGCTCTGCGGAGGTGAATGTTAGCATGTTGGCGTTGTGATGGTGGAGCTCATTAGAATTCAGTGTAGTCCGGCTGGTAACAGCCTCTAGGCTTGAGGTTCCTGGCCATTTAGAGGTCAATGATAATAAGCAAAGGGCCAGTGCGCTGTGGTAACACTACCTGCTTCAACTCTTCCAGAAAGCACCTCTCAGATTATTTAGATTAATCACCTGGCCAGGTCCACCGACATACTAAACGAGCTAAAACTTAAAATGGCCGCCATAGACTTCCTGCCTCCTTCGAGTTTGGGTATGTTTAGGATCAGGATAAAGGCCAACTAATGGTTGCCTCTCTAAAAGAAATGTCTCTGAGATAAACAAAACCAAAAGATATGATGGCCATCCTTGAGTTTGGGACTTTAAGGGGTCACATGGAAGTGGGAAAGAACAATATATTTAGCCTGAAACTACCTGCATTGTCTTGACTTGCATGCATAGACCTAATGTTGGTACACAACTGTTTAAACCAAAGGTCACACATACAAACAAGGTTATTCCTGGTCCACAGTGATCCGAATTCCTCTTTATTCAAACAATAATCTTAACCTCATAAACTCCTATTTCCATACTTTAACAAACCTCGATCTTTGGGTTTGTTTTTAAAACAAGTGAGTTACGTTGGCAGCGTTCAAACTGACGACGTCCTTCTGGCGCAGAGACTTTGTCAGGGCTGTGAGTGAGAAGGGAGGCCAGGCTGCGCAACAGCCGGCTCACATTGTCCAGTTAGTCACCCACACAGTCCTGACGTGAGGGCGAACCGTGCTCATTCACAACATCCCCATGTGCGCCGTGTGTTTCACGCAGGGATGTAAATGGATCTTCAGCCTGACAGTAAAAGGTCAATCTGTGGACAAGCTGAGAGCTGATGATTGTAGGCATTAGGCCAGATGGTTCAGAGAACCCAGATGCCCACATAAACAAATGTAATGGTATATAAAATGTCTTTTTTGGAGGGTAGGTAGATGTGGGAGGGTGGATATTGACTCTCTGTGCGACACGCGACCTGGTCAATGCGCCACAGCAGGAGCCATCGGCTTTGGACGACCTGGGGCCATGGCAGGTTCAAGTGAGCTGATTGGAGCATTGTTCATGATCACGGAGCGGGGGGTCTACCTCTGTGCATGTACATTACATGGAGCAGGGGGGGGGTCTACCTCTGTGCATGTACAGCACATGGAGCAGGGGGGTCTACCTCTGTGCATGTACAGCACATGGAGCAGGGGGGGGTATACCTCTGTGCATGTACAGCACATGGAGCAGGGGGGGGGGGGGGTCTACCTCTGTGCATGTACAGCACATGGAGCAGGGGGGGTCTACCTCTGTGCATGTACAGCACATAGAGCAGGGGGGGGTATACCTCTGTGCATGTACAGCACATAGAGCAGGGGGGGGTATACCTCTGTGCATGTACAGCACATAGAGCAGGGGGGTCTACCTCTGTGCATGTACAGCACATAGAGCAGGGGGGTCTACCTCTGTGCATGTACAGCACATAGAGCAGGGGGGGGGGTCTACCTCTGTGCATGTACAGCACATAGAGCAGGGGGGGTATACCTCTGTGCATGTACAGCACATAGAGCAGGGGGGTCTACCTCTGTGCATGTACAGCACATAGAGCAGGGGGGGGGTCTACCTCTGTGCATGTACAGCACATAGAGCAGGGGGGGGTATACCTCTGTGCATGTACAGCACATAGAGCAGGGGGGGGGTCTACCTCTGTGCATGTACAGCACATAGAGCAGGGGGGGGTCTACCTCTGTGCATGTACAGCACATGGCAAGGAAGAATGGGCTGCTGAAGAATCCGGGCGATCGACATCCGTTACACAGCTCCCCCTCTCACAAACTCACTTTTCAGGTGATTGAGAAGACTAGACCTCATTCGGGGAGACAGCATCGGTCGTCGCATGAGACTAATTTGAAATCCAATTTGGTGCAGATTAAGCTCCAGCCACAACATGCACCCGTCCTTATCAAAAGCCCAGATAGCTGTGCTCTCACATCACTTCAGCTCAATAAACCTGAGAAACAAACCAGCCTACAGACCAGAATGCCTCTTGTACTTCCTCCCAGATCCCCGCCCCACTACTAACACGCTCGGCATTCGCACGGCATTGGCGACCTGGAAATAAAGATAAAACTAATGAAAGCCACTTATTTGGTAATTCAAGGCAAGGGGACCTACGACAGGCACGGTCTAGGGAAGAGAAGGAGAGAGGCGGAGAAGGAGGTGAGAAAGGGAGCAGGGGATGAATCTCTGAGAGGGGAGGCAGAGCAGATAGAGTTAGGCCCTGTCAGAACCTACGCTACACCAACTGCATGTTTAATAAAAGATAAGCTATCCATCCCGCAACCTGGCCAAACATACAGGCCACTATTGAAATTCCACACCTGAATTATTCAGAAGACCCGGCCGACACCTAATGCACCATTACTCTGCCCTTGCAGAACAAAACTGTGCTCGACTCCCAGATTTTAATTTGACAGAAGTGGTAAGTTTACAGAGAATGTTTCCAACATATTCTAACTGATTCCAGTAAATCCCCCTCTTACTGTCTCCTAGACAACACCCCCTCTTACGGTCTCCTAGACAACACCCAAACGACATTTGTTCTAAGTTGATTCAAGCTAAACAGGGCTGTGAGGAGCTGGATTTAAAAAGTTTGCCAAACTTACAAACAAATTTATGAATAATCCAATCAGCGGAAGATGAATCAATGCTGACAGTTCGATGACAAACTCTATAAACCGGCACGGCAATCAAATCAAAGCGTTTCAATCAGAGTCCCGTTGACCTATCAAATGACAGGGACCGCTGTTATACCCCAGAGGTGGATGATCTGATTGGGAGAAACCCCTTGACTCATTAGAGCACACAAGGTGGAGGTGACTGACTGAGGCTGATCTCCTGGAGGAAGGGGAACAGGGTGTGAGCGCTCTGCATCCCGGATCCAGAGCTGCTGCAGCATTCTATCATCCATCAACATGAAAGAAAAACCCAGGAACTGAAACACATCAGTCGCTGATCCGTGAAACAGACTCTTACCCCGAAATGATACAGCGAAAGACACACACATGCGCGCTGCCGACTGCCAGAGATTGGGTTGTGTGTTATGCTACAGGCTTGTGTTGTGTGTTATGCTACAGGCTTGTGTTGTGTGTTATGCTACAGGCTTGTGTTGTGTGTTATGCTACAGGCTTGTGTTGTGTGTTATGCTACAGGCTTGTGTTGTGTGTTATGCTACAGGCTTGTGTTGAGTGTTATGCTACAGGCTTGTGTTGTGTGTTATGCTACAGAGCCAGGTTTGAGATGATACCAATATATCTGACTAAATGCCTTTCTTTCGCAAATAGTGTTGGGTCGTGACAATGAGGCTTCAGGAGAGTACAAGGGCCAAGACCGCAGACACTTTGAAGAGCTAATGAACATTTAGTCATTTATCAGACGCTGTTATCCAGAACGACTTACAGTAAGTACAGGGACATTCCCCCCGAGGCAAGTAGGGTGAAGTGCCTTGCCCAAGGACACAACGTTATTTTGCACAGCCGGGAATCGAACCGGCAACCTTCAGATTACTAGCCCGACTCCCTAACCGCTCAGCCACCTGACTCCATCCTGCATGCTTCATGCAGGATGGTTTCCCATCAGCATTAAGTAAGGCTGCTTCCTAAGAAAACACACCAAAAATATCCCAAACAGCAGCATGATCATACACAGTCTGCCTAACCCACTCCCATCACTTACACCAGCTAAATTGCTTGTTTGCAACAATTACATCTCACAAAAGCCAAAAGGGACATGGCATCCTTGGTCCATGCATAATGCAACCTCATTGGCAATTTGATTGAAAAGAATGAGAGGGGAACACATAGCATGAACCATGGGCAATAAAGGCTCAATTGTCTGTGAAAAAGTCAGCCCAAAACAAGACTAATGTTCCTGCTTGCTGAGCCTTAGGGAACAACCAGGAAGAGGGAATATATATATATATATATATATATATATATATATATTGTGCCAAATAACTGTGGATGTAGATAGACCAAGCATTAAAATTCAAGCACAGCTCAAGGGTTCATAGACGACCCCCCCCTCCTCCCCACCCCTACCCTTATGTACCCAATCAGCATGCCCTGAAATCTCTGCCTTTGTACTCATTGCTCTGATCTCGCATGTCTACTGACTCACACTGAGACCAGCACAAGCAATCACACATAAACTGCATGAAGGGTGCAGGGTGGGTGGGGAGGGGGGGGGGGGGGGAGATATACTGTAGTTACCAACACAACAGCTCTACACACACACACACACACAATAGGGGCACAACTTTTTTTTAAGCCCATCTCCATACCATGCAGCTTGGATTCAATATTGTTGGACAAGAAACGCAAAGCCCTCAGGCCCTTCTCATAAAGTGGCCCATTAATCAGTGCCTGTTGAGAACCCGGTCTCTTTGGGTCGGTGTTGCGAAGGTGTACGGGGATTGGAGAGCCATGCTGTCGTTGAAACATCTGAGTAATGGCACACCACTGGCACAACCATAGACTTTAGGCCACAACATGCTGGGAATCTGCCCTGGTATGAACGGGTTCGCCATTACAGTTCATACAAATGTACACATTTTCCATGAAATGGCATGGAGATACAGGTCTTGTGAGAAGCCCTGAATAACTATATTGTGACTTGATATTCCCCTTCTACTGATATTTTTAAGCATTTACTCATATTGTATTTCATTAATAAAGAAACCCCTTTGAAACAAGCCGATTCAATAGCATAAATGGTTGATGAGAACACAATGCAATGACCACACAATCCCTCTGTAATTGTCGACATCCGTGTGAGATGCAGTTCAGGCAAAAGAGAGAAAGGACTCTTCCTGCCATGAAAGTATCCGGATATAGCGCAGCCTTCGAAAACACACATGGCAAAGGCCTTCCTTTTGAGAGCTGACAGATTTACCTTTACATTTAGCGGATGCTCTTATCCAGAGCGACTTACAGTAAGTACAGGGACATTCTCCCCGAGGCAAGTAGGGCGAAGTGCCTTGCCCAAGGACACAACGTCATTTTGCACGGCCGGGAATCGAACTGGCAACCTTCAGATTACTAGCCCGATTCCCTAACCGCTCAGCCACCTGACTCGATTGCGAGGACAAGCTGTCTGTTTGAACCTACAGTATGCAGTGTTCCACAACAAAACCTTCATGAATGAATAAGCAGAGGTCAAAGAGTGACGAGGGGGGGAGATGGAAGGGTTAATTTTCTGTTTTGTTTTTTCCTCGTGAGCCGGTTTCACGTGGGCACTTTCATGACTCTAACACATATCAACTTCATCCCCTAAACTGTCTCAGGTTTGAAGTAGCCTATAGACATGGCCATGGGGAGACCAAAGGATGAGAAGGATAATTCCAGCGTTTTTTTCCCCCTGTATTCTTGGACTGCGTGCTCGATCACTGACAAAACTATCAGCTTTTTCTTTGCTTTGCCTTAAGGGGTAGAAATCGGGAATAAAGAGAAAAGATCATGCCTTACAATGTAATTTCATCTAGGCAGAGAGGGACAACAATTTCATAGCTTCAATCTTTATTTCAGTGTTTGTAACAGTTGACCGGTGTTTCATTTTCAAGGTCCCTCTGGGAAGCTCGCACGATGTTTTCTAAAACACAATACAAACGGGCAGCTGGGAAATGATTCCATTACTGCGCTTATGTCTTAGCATTAGCGTGTCTCTGTTGTGATAGTCCAAAACGAAAGGGAGAATGAATACAACCAAGATATGGTCCAGATATAAAACCATGACAGACGCTGGGATAGCTAGGCTATATTTCTATACACATACACCGTTTTCCTCCCCATCTGCAATCATCCTGATCTCAAAAATAAGTGGCCCATGAAAATGATTTGCTGGAGAGACAATACTGTACTTTGCCATGGCCCCAATGGAGAAGTAATGGCTCTCTGAAAACTGCTTCAGGGGCCACAGGTGTGAGAAGGGATCCATTTCTGAAGACCAATTCTATACTCAGTCTGCATGTTTTCCAAAGGGCTTCCTCGTAGTGCTATCCTTGTTGAGAGGATTGGTCGTTACATCTTGAATTCCCATTTTCTCTCAGTGGGAAACAGGCATGTCCACCATTTCGGTTTAATTATGCACAAGGTCATAGGGTGACTCCCTAGACCTGTTCGAATTTGATTTGATGTGACGATTCAACTGAAAATGTAGAAAGAATGTCACATGAAAATTGTTTCCTATTTGCCCGTGATTGGATGGTGTTGTGCTCCATAATGAATTGCAAATGAACAGACTAAAACCTTGGTGCACTAAAAGCTCTTTAAGAAGACAATAAAAGGTGAGGTACAACTCGGAAATACACACCTTTGAGTGCCTCTCGGCTGACCACTACTCTTTAAAAAGCACTCAATATGGACATTTCTAATGGAGCTATAAAGAGGAGAGTGGATCACTGACTTGGTATTCAAGCAGAGGGTTTCTCTCTGTGGACGTTCTGATGGATGCCTGAACATGGTATCAGATCTATCAGAAGTGTCTATACAGGGAAAGGTTGCCGCCATGGACCAAAGAAATAAATAGCTATGTGTCTGATCAATGTCCTACTGATTACTATAATGTGAATCTGAGATGAGAAATCAAACTTGGGGGAGAGATGCTGAAATCTCATCTTCCACAGAATTGGATTTTTTTTTTCAGATTTATTTTCAGAGTGCTTGCTATTAGGCATGTAGTTCATGGCTTATACAATTGCTTATCCTATCAGTTTATAATACCCGTCCTTGCAACACAGCTGTAAAAAGAAATAGCAGGTTTTACTGTATGGGGAAACAGAAATACCATTCCCAACAGCTACGTTTAAATGGCAAGTGGCCAAATAGGAAAGGTGGACAAAATTGACTAATAATCGTTTTATGTTTGTATACATTCACATACATACATATTGAATGCCCACATATCACAGTCTTATTAATGTAACCTAATTCGGTACCTATGAGAAAGACGTTGCTCGTGACACATGACGTGTCCCCACGTGCAAATCCTCTCCAACTGTTCCTATCTTTCCCAGCTCCTTTGGCCAATGTTCCACAGCCAGACAACCCTTATTTTATTTTTATTAATGAACTCTTTCATGTGAAAGCGTTTGACTCCACCACTTTATGGCTAGTTGAAGCTGGCGCTCAGTCACATCTCCTTGAAAATTAAAAGTATCAATCAAAGGAGAAGAGCCGCGCTTGTGACGGCAGCTGCTCCCCGCGCCTTGCACGTCACACCGGCCCGCAAACCGACTAACCCTCTACTATAGCATAGCATCGGCCAGCACGGCCCATTTCAGGAAAAAAATCCAGTCGGTAATGTCAGTTGGGGCCATCTCAAACACTGTAAGCATGTGGGGTTAAACTAGCTTAAACATCGACCGTGTTAAAGTTGCGGTTGTACTCCCCCTCAAGGCATATCGTAAAGATTCAGGTAATGAAATACTAATGAAAACAAACTATTGGTTTCTCAGTGGTTGGAGGCAACGATTGTACGTATATCCATGCAACATGCCCCCCATAGTGGATGACATAATTTCTGTCTATATAAATTACTGTAAGATACGTTCCAGCGGCTCAATATCTGGCCAAAGGGCTTTTCTTAAGTGGCCACTGCTAACCCATTAATACATGATCTGGGAGACTGTCTGTGCTTGAATCTAAATCATACTATGCGATAGATCACAAAAGGACACAGAATTTTCGTAACTCCTTAATGTTATAGCCTATATAATCTGCATCTGCAGCACCAGTCGATATATTTATTCGTTTCAATTGACATTTTGTCCCCATTCTTTGTGTGCATTGACGTAACATCGTTTGTTCTGAATGGAAATCTAGACTTCATAGGATTGATTGCAGGAAGACATGAACAGAGCGTCCTAACTAATGGCCTTCAAAGGTGTCATGTAAGACACAGTAAGTTTTTCAGCTTTGAACTTGAGGGTTAATAGTTTCAGCATGTAGGACAGAGTTGCAACATGCTTGTTGCAGATGTAGAAGAACCTCACTTGGATAGTGACGAATACGCGTGACGTGGAATGCATCGGGCAGTTTATCTGGAGTGTGTCAGATCTTGTTTAATAATATTTGGCGTCAGAATAGCTGAAAGAGTACATTTAAAAACACGTGTTTCTGTCTATAACATGCTTTAGGGTTAGTAACCTGATAAATATCATCAGGTTAGGAAGGAAAACGTCAAACTGCTGACCCGGGGTGACATGCTAACCTCGCCAAATCTGAAACTCAACCACAAAAGCCACAGAAAGACAAACCTCCGATACTATGCTGCTTCGCTACGTGGAAACAGTCCCTTCTCCCGGAGCTGTCCTTTCAGCACCACGGGTCAAACTACAATAGGATAATCCAAGGCTACCTCGCTATCTTCATGTGAACCAACACGATGCCCTGTAACGCCGCGAATGTTCGTTAAAACAATTTCTGAGGAGGCTGACTATACTAAGAAAACAAACTCTTCAATCTCCTGCAGTCTATTAGTAGCCATCTCCCGTAAAGTACTAATTACCCTCTCACTTTAAATCAGTGCTGCGCCGGCCCTTCAGTCACCTAAAATCTCTGGATTTAGTCCTCCATCTACAGCACAGGACGCACACGCGCGCCTCTCCAGCGGCACACAACTTAGCAATACTATTACGGCTTTGTATAGAGGCCTATGGCTTGACTATGTTTGTAGCTGTTTATCATAGTGGACAAAAATGACAACCTAGACGCATTCCGGTTTAGGCTACCTACTTAATGTGATTAAACTATACCCACTGTTCGAGGCACAAGAAGTGCCCGCGCATCCCATTCCCTAATTATTTCGACGAGGAAAATCCGTCAGTGTGGCAAGCGGTATGTTCACTGAAGACGACCCCCCCAGAAAAACGTTTAAAAAAAAACCCCCGCTGTCACAAATCATTCCTCATGCAACATCAGATAATGGAAGGAAGGAGTGCTGTAACACCACACACAGTTCCACACATCTTCAACGACTGCACTTGTGTTCAAATCATATGAATTCATGCGCAACGAGCTTTAGAAATGAATATTCGTTCCAGTGAGTATACATTGCTGCGAGGTATCAACTTCACTAGATTAGTGGACTGGGAAAATTGTCCCCCTTTCAGATTGCAGCATAAAAATTCCACCGCTGTTCTATCATTAGACCACGTTATACCTTTGAGATGACCGTAAAAGCCGCCAAATGTGGCAAACATTACAGGTTATTAGTTATTTTCAGCAAAAACTTTTTTTTATTATAGGCAAAAAGGGTGGATGGTTTTGACTGTAGACTTACCCGTGGTAGCAGTTTCCAAATTATTAGATTCCACTGTCAATTCTGATCAATCTCACCATCACAACGCCGATGTACATGTAAAGGAAATAACCTGTTTCCCCTCTTAAAGAATAAAAGACGGAACACATATAAGATACTATCCCCTTCACGAAAAAGCCAAGTTTTCCAATCGGCAGTCTATTCCAAAGTACGTACGCATGTTGTCAAGATTCTTGAGCGCCTATTTATTTTCTTCGTAAAAATAAAAAATAAAAATAGGCGCAGATCGGTCACTTTCAAATGAGAGCAGTCATGGCAAAATGAGATGATTATTAGGAGAGATGGTTGAGAGAAAATGAAGGACAAAATCTAACCTTGTACTCTGTTGATCCTTTGTTATAAATATTTTTCCAAACCTTCCCTGGTTGTCAAACCAGACATTCCCAAACACTTGAGCACCGCGGCAGGCACGGCTATCTGTAGGCTACAGTATTTCACAAGCTTTCGGTGAGACCAATCCGACGGATCTTTCCCCCGTGTGCCGCTATGTGAACACAAATCCGAGCGATGGAGATGCGTCTTTCCGGTCCTAGACCGTGCAGTCCTCGGTCTCTCAACAAGCCGGTCAGGGACAAATAACCTATAGTAGTTAAAGAAAATGCAAACAAAAAAATCTCAGATAAAAATAGTAGAAGTACACATTCATGTAGTCTCAAGGTGTATCCTAGTGAGCGGTCATCCACATACTTGCTTCCTTCCCCCGCCCTCTCCACAACGCAGATACTAGCGAATCGTTGGACAATTCGCGTGCTGAAGTTTAAAGAATAGGCGTGCTGCCGCCCAACGGAAATAATTGAAAAGCTCCCTGTATACATTTTGTCTACCCAGACCTCAGTTTTTCCTGCAGTTGTGCATAAAGTCAACGTTGTTGCCTGATCGACAACGTCTGCAATATTTGCGAGATTATAGTTGTTTGAAAAAGGAAATAAATATAGGTATATGATAGAACAGAAAATGGCAATAGCCGAAATCTTTTTTTCTCAAAACCTTTGAAAACGATTTAGGCAAGCCTACATCTTACAATTGTCGAATAACTGTCAACATCTCGAATTGGATATTTGAAAAGGCTGTGTTTACCCAACCACACCTCTCTCAAACCACTTTCCCAAAATAAAGCAACACTGCTCATTGTCAAGGTGCTGAAGAATTGGGCCCCTTAAGAGCTCAAACAGGAATGTTTTTGTCCCTACCCGTGTCTGCTCAGGCAATGAAAGGGCCTAGTTTGATTTCCCCTGGACTGGGCACCTCTGTCAGGGCCCTGGACTCCCAAGTCCCTGGCCCGTGTGAGGAGAATATTGATGAAGGGGGCCTTGAGAGGAACAAAGGCTCCCCTCAAGTCTCCAAATGTGTGCTGTGTGCTTTCTCTGTCAGCAGTCCTCCTCCACTGCTGGGAAGACTAGTTCATAAGAAGAGAAGTCGACAAACACGGCTTTGACTTGTTCTTCCGCGGCTCTGCTGTTGTTTGTGTCGTCAATAAAGGGAAATGTTATTGACAACACAGACAGTTGTCAATAAAGTTCTTTTTTGGAGGGGTCAAAACACATAAAGGATTGTTATAAATGAATGGTTACCCGTGTTATTCGGACATTAACTGTCCATTTAGAAAATCCCCTTCCCCTTTCTCCCCATACTTCTGACACATCAACTACAGAGCTAACATTTAATACTGTACTATTTAATTATATAGTAATTCCTATGTAGCCTCTCTACGAAACAATTACATGAAAGTTTGAGATGTGCTTTTCATAAAACCTGATTGCCATTGAAGAGGCAAAATAAACACATTGTGTTTCCCCCAAGTGTTATAGGTTAACCACAGAAAACTACAATGAATGATTAATGATACTGTAAGCAGCACTGCCATTTTTAAAATCAGATCCACTTGAGAGGACACCGATTTGTAAGTGGATGTACTAAAACATGCACACACACACACACACACACACACACACACACACACACACACACACAAGCTGTCCACACAAATCACACCCACACATGTGCCCACGAACATTTGTGCAGGTGCATGCTCTGTCTCTCTCCCTATCTCACTCACACACAATCTGGTTTTATTTTACCCCCTAATTACAATATAATTTAATCTGGAGGTCGTGGATCTGCCTGTTATTCAAGCTGAAGGTCGAGATGTTTGTGACAGTGACCATCTTGCTTCATGTGCTCATGCGTTTGGCACTTCCTACCATTATGACACACACACACACACACACACACACACACACACACACACCTAACTCTCATTTTCTAGAACACTTTTACAGAAATAGGTGCTAGAGGCATGATCATTTGATAGAGTATTATATTGTGTTGAGATATGACTTGATTTTTGGCGTATTACATTTGTGTTCACCAGTTGAGGCAGTCATGCTTATAATGGCTTTTCCAAAACCAACTTAATTTAGTTAAGAAGGAAACAATAATCGACAGAGTTAGCATGCTATAAAACAACAAACAAAATAACTATTTAATAATTTTCCATCTGCCATGAAGGTACATTAAACTCAACGCTCAGCTACTACTAATATGGGGCCATTCAGTTACATTTACATTTAGTCATTTAGCAGACGCTCTTATCCAGAGCGACTTACAGTAAGTTCAGGGACATTCCCCCCAAGGCAAGTAGGGTGAAGTGCCTTGCCCAAGGACACAACGTCATTTTTCACAACCGGGAATCAAACCGGCAACCTTCTGATTAATAACCCAAGTCCCTAACCGCTCAGCCATCTGACTCCCCAATTGAGATAACAAGGCATCAATTACGATGTGAACATGGGTCAGCATCTGGACTGACTGCAGAAGCGAGCCTAGAATCCGGGATATTCTTCTGCCTTTGTTCTGGAAACAAATCAATGGCCAGCTTTTGTTAGCAGGCTCTGTGAGCTTCTATGTGCATGTCATGTCTCGCATGGAAGGATGTGAAAGGAGGAGTGGAGAGAGGGCTGGAAACCGAGGGGACTTGGAGGAGTCAGAGTGACCCCTTGCTGGGCCGTGCCGTGTGGGAACAGACAGCGCGGCTTGTTGTAACACACTACCCAAGCAAGTGTGTCATGTCAGCCATGGGTGGTTCTTCCTGTTCTTTGGCCACAGTGGCTCCAGAGAGCGACATCATCAGAGCTGCGCTGAGTTTACATCATCACCGCGTTCCAGAGTCTAGAGAGCTCACACTTCCATGGAAACGAGATGCAACCAGCAGCTTAAGCGGGGGTTTTTAGTATTAATTAACGAAGCACTCAGCATATTGATTTGATCAAACCCTTTATAGTGTAGATACCTTGTCATTTCATAAGTAGGATGCAGTTGTGAGAATTCCCTTTCTTTCCTTTTTCGTGTTGATAGAAACAATGTGTATTTTTCGCTTGTGTACACTGCATACTACATTCTGCACATTTTCTGTATGCTATACAGATACAGCGTGCTTTCCCACATTTCCTAGCCCCAGGATAGGTGCACTGAAGGATTCCATCCATTAGAAAAGCACGGCATAGCCATGCCGATCAGCCGAAAAGCAGGGTTGGGACCCTGAGAAAACAGGAGGGTCGAGAGCGCGTTGTGAAAGATGATAATGAGCCTCAGTAAAGCCGTACTTGTACAGCCTGAATTATAGATCAAGAGGTTCAATAAAGGTGTTCAGCGGGCTGTCAAGAGATGGACCGCAATTCCCAAGATGCACTTCATTAACCACCAGGGGCCAGTGTGAAACGCGCCTCAGGTACCTTGCATCAGCTCTTTATGCATGTTGGAGGCATGTAAAGTGTGAGATTTTGGATCGAATGTTATGTTCTAAAGAACAGAAGAAAGGAGAGGGACGTCATCTCTGAAAAAAAAATTCCCCCGGTTGTTGAAAGGCTTGCCTGGTCTTTTCATCTGATTGAGTACATGAACTTGCATCCAGAGTTCACACTTCTTAGTGGTTTGTGTGTGGTTGAGGAACGAAATGCGCTTCTCTGCTTCACACACTCAGCAACGCATTTCCCATTTGGCAAACAAGAAAAAATCAGGTCAAATCAAATAATATCAGTTAACGTTTATTTACGCTTGTAGTTTCCTATTTACAACTAATGACACAAAGGTCTCTGCAGTTGCCCACTGATAAGCACAGATTCCATGATGTCAAATACTACTGAGCTGTTGTCGTGCTCTTCCACTCTGCACTGCCAAGTTGTCCACAATGGTTTTCATTTTCTCCTCCACACCTCAGATACGCCACTGGCCATTTTATGACTTGTACCAGACATACTCAAAGGAGGGGCGGTTATTTTACACGACACATGAAGCCACTTTTCTCAAATTCCACGTGAACTAAGCCATGTCCTTGCTGAGAAAGTGTTCTGATTCAAAGAAACTGAAAAGGTGGCCCTGTACAAAGCAAGCTAAAATGGGATCTACAGCACAATCAATTTACTGTATGTGCTAAAGGTCAACTCGGAAAGATTGTCACCTAAAGTCATGAAGGATTTCATGGGGGGTTCATAAAAGTCATAAAAGTTAGGTAATTATCATCCCCCTATAGTCTATAATACCATGGCCATCACTCAGAAGTTTCACATTTTCTGTACCTTGTGTGGACTAAATTGGTTCTTTCTCTGAAGTGGGCCTACACACATAGCTTTTATGACAAGTGCCAGAACTGTAATTAAGAACTTAACTTCCTTAAGGCAATTTTGTTTTGCCGGCAGAACAGTTGTAATAACCTCCTGTGTGTGCACAAAACTAACAACTCCTAGTTATTGGCATTTCCAGCACAGGTTGTCGAATGTATTTAATTGAATCATTCCACAGTCAGAGTTTACTGTTGGCCACAATGATGCTCCCTTCAAATGTTTTTCATCAACCTTGGAGCGCTTTAATTACTCCAGATTCCAGCATCTGTATTAATGTCATCTGACACTAGTGAACCGAGACTGACAACAACCAAGACAGTTGACATCATTCGGATAGTCTACATCTGTTTCACTTCTGACACCGCCGTCCTCCAAATCAGGGGAAACGATTCACCAATGTCAAACAAAACGTCCCTTTGGGAGAGGCTGCCCTGTTCAGTGGATTAGACACAAGTATTCAAAGAGCAGTCACTGTTAAGACCGTGCTTGTTTGAAGTTCACATTCGGTTTGGGATGCTTCAGCAGCCATGACCTAGATTTCCAGTCTCAGAATTTTTATTTCATGAGAACTTCAAAATCCGCCACAGTAAAGCCCCATCTCAAAGTGTGTCACTACGCCCGCAAAAAAGTTTTGTCAGAGTTGTGTTTTTATCCTCTTCTTCCCCAGACTGCTCCATCAACCTCTCCCCTACTTATCCTGCTGGAGTTGAGGTGCTCGTCGGTTCATCCTGAATCCTGAGGCAGAGAGAACACAAGCCACGCCTTCTTCCCTCCTCTGCACCCCTGGAGCACGACTTGACCTGGGAGATGTGGGTCACCGCGTGGCTTCCACCCTTTGGCTTAGCTGGCCGCCCAGTGTCCTCCCAGTGGGTCGCGGCTGAACGTCCTGAGAGGCGATTAGAATACCTCCTGAGTACACCGGGAATAAAGGAGCTACTTGTTTTGGTCAAAAGTACGTTCCTTAAGTTAGCTGGTCCTTGGCTGACCTTCTCTGAACAAGAGTTGTCTTCCTGAAGTCTGTTACCACAAGATGGCTGATGTGTATATTACTGCTGTACCTTAGAATCCAAGCTAGATCAATAGATCCATCTGTCTGTCCGTCCATCCATGCATCCACACAAGATGTCGTAACTGAACTGTTTCACTAGGCAGTACACACTCAGGCTGCAGTGGAAGTTCCGGACTGCGTCTCCTCCAGTAGATGTGTTCCGCCTGTGAGGCTATGTTTAATTTGGATCTTATTATAAAAACCCGAAACATGGCCTCTAAAAACCCGAAACATGTAACAACCCCCCCCCCCCTCCCCGATGGTTTCTCACACACCCACAGGGGACAGGCTGTCACGGAGCGCAGGGGAGAGCAAACAGGAGAAACATGAAGACAGCTCTGGTTGAACAGCAGGAGTCAACAGTCCTCTCGGAGTGAGAGAGTGGGTGCCACCTTTTTAACTAGGCATGCCGCTTGGCATTATGTACCGGCATTTTCTGCCGTCAGTCAGCAAAAGTGTACATCTACTATTTCTGGCTGAGCCCGGTTGGTTACCTAGGCGACGTTCCGGCAATCTGATATCATTAGGTAAGTTTTTAAAGCCTACTGATTACCTGGACTGCAGTGAACACAATCTACGGTTCTGGGCCATCACAGTAAGTGTCAGTTGAAAGTGTTGGTGGTGAGGCAGAATAACTCTCAGATGACTTGCAGAACTGAACATTTGGAGGACTGTGAGAGTGACAACCCTCATCTCAGGATTTATAGAATATTATCCCATGTTCTCCCTGGGATTCCAGTTTGAAGGTGCAAAATAACTCAAATTGACGAATTCTCATAACACAGCAGTGCATTGCAAGAAATATTTTCAGACCGACCTTAATTCCGAATGACTCTTCAAAAAATCTGAAGTAACTGGATATGAATAATTCGTGAAGGGCTGTGGTACCAGTGGCCTAGTTTGGGGGGTAATTTGTAAAGTGGAAGCCTACATGGTACCACTGTAACGTGCAAATGAACACACACACCCGATTCACCCATCACTGATATTTCAAGGTCACATTTCCATATCCTTGTGATGTTGCATACATGATAATGATTCAAGGTGTGATGACTTTGAATCACCTTGTTGAGGCTGTGGCAAAAGGGACTACCTGTGCTAAAACATGAGAATAAGCTGAATTGCCATACGCACGACACACATGCATGAAACACATCCATAGTGATCCAGTATTTCTCCACAAACACAAGAAAGAAAAGAGTGACCCCCCAAACAAACCTCTCAAGGAGCAGAGAAGAGAAAGGGAGGTAGAATCCCACAGAGCTGGCCTGGGACCCCACAGAGCTGGCCTGGGACCCCACAGAGCTGGCCTGGGACCCCACAGAGCTGGCCTGGGACCCCACAGAGCTGGCCTGGGACCCCACAGAGCTGGCCTGGGACCCCACAGAGCTGGCCTGGGACCCCACAGAGCTGGCCTCGCCTGGGACAAATCACCGCAAGTGATAAAGGTCTTGACCAGGAAGGATGTAGGCCAGATTAGGCACAGTGGCCTTGAGAACAAGAAACCACTTTCTCCTACAGTGAAGGGGAGATAAGATAGCCAGCTAAACTCCCCCCGGTGCTTACACAAGAAATAATCAGGATCAGAATCTGGCTGGATACTCAGGACATCGTGCTGCAACCTCTGAGTGGCTATTACCTGTCCTTGGACCCAGAGATGTTGTTACGGCAACACCATCCATTGGCTACTTGTTATTGTGCACCAACATGCATGCAGTACTTCTATCCACACAGTTAGAAACCAGGACCCCTCTGCCTAATCCACTATAGCACGGCGAAAGTGTGTGCGTGGGTGTGTGTGCATGCATGTGAGTGTGCGTACATGTGTGTGTGTGTGTGTGTGTGTGTGTATGAATGCAGCTCTTGTGTGTCTGAGAACTGTGTATCTGCGTCAAGAGCGCAGGTGAACCGTGGGTGTGTGTGTGTGTGTGTACGTGTGTGTGTCTGTGTGCATGTGGCTGTGTGTGCGCATTCATACAAGCAGCAATTAATAAACTAAGACACTGTGTGAACATCACACTGGCATTGAGCTGGGATCTCGGCCCTTGGCAGAGCCTGTCAAAGCAGATGCTGACAATTATGTATCGACTGATATGCAGAGAAGTGGGTTTTACAGGTGATGAGTTGCTGCTACAGCCTTGGGTACACAGGAGGGAGCGAGTGACAGCCTGCAGTGTCACCACTGACATTCGCTGCCTTTGACATACACTGTCGTGACTGTGGAGAACCTTTATATTTGCCAAAAGCTGTTTGCATAAATTTCAAATTAGAATTCATGATATGCAGTGATTTCTTTTTTGTATTATTTTTGATGAGGTTAGTCTTTTACCGCTGGCTTTTTCATTTTAATGTTATGATGTTATAGAAAATTATTGTTCAAAGCAATTGTAGGTTTTATTGAAAATCTGAGTGTGGTTTGTTATTCTGCAACTGATAAAAGAACATTATGAATGTACATATTCATCGATTCTACACTTTCAAAGTGGTAACCATAGAAATAAAATTCTGAACATTTATCACATGTAAATATATGACGGTGACTAGTCCACTCAAGCTTCCTGTCACTCATTTCATGTTCCAATCATTCACATTTGAAATGAATCAGACGGCATGTTGGAAGCATGTCAACAACATGATGCCTTTTATTTCTGTAGATGCCAGGGGCTCATGTTTTCCCAAGGTTACTTCTCTTTAATCAAACGGCTCTGAAATGATACCGCATCCTCAACGGCATCCAGCACCTGGATGGAGGAGGTGCAGGAGGGGGGGTTGAACAAATCAATTAGAGACTGGGGAGGACTGTTGTTGCCAGGAAGGTTTGACAAAGCAGCGGTGTTAGTCGGAAAGCCTGAGTGATAAATGCTCTGGGATCTCCAGTGACCACGAGGAGCTGAGCAGCCTGTCTGCAACGCAACTTCTCCCCGATCCCTGCCAAGGGGGCGTGAGGGCCACAGACACTTAGAGTCCCTCAAGATACTTTCCCTCCTGCCCAAGCCACCTTCTTTGTTTGCCGAATACACAAGAGTCATGTACTAAATATAAACATTAAGGGTCCCTCTCTAGAATGTAGCACTTTGCTGATAATAAGAGCTCTCACTTTTGGAGCGCAGCCATGCTGGCAGGAGAGAGACTTAAAGCTCCAGAAATCATCATTCAACCACTTATAGTTCACGTCTTTCACAGTATCTCGCCGCAGTTCAAAATCAGCAGGTCCACTTTTCTCTTTTTTTTATGTGTCTTTTGACGTGAGTGCTCCAGATATTAATAACGTGAGGTCATTTTGTTTACCGAGTTCACCATCTCCTCACTTCTGCTTAGTTGTGACTGTTAATTTAGTCCTACTGCTAGTATCATTCCCAAGTAGCAGGGTTAATCATTCATGCCACTCCGTGATCAGGGTTTACTGGGTGTGCTGGTGAGCTTTCAGGTAGTGCGAGGTCCTGCGCTTCACTAGAACAGTGCTGTTGTCACAGGTGGAGCTGAGTTCACAGGTGGAGCCGTCTGTGGTGCTGGAGCCAAACCTGACCTGAGCCAGACACACCGCCAAGTCTCTCATGGTGCTTCCGGCAAAAACAAGCTCTTTGGGAAATCACAGACGTGCCACGGAGTTGAAAATTTTTCATCACCATATTTTTTATTTTTCATAAAATAAGTTACGTAATAATGTACAATCTTTGAATTTTAAGTGTCTAAAAATGGACGGTGAAGATATGTTTGAAACCCTTTTAAAACAGCATGTGATGTAAAAATGTGTACACAGCCATGGCCTTTCTTTATTGCTTCATACGGTTTCAAAGTATCAGCGCAGCAGTTGCAGCACAGTGCGAGCTCTCTGGAGGTCCAGGCTCAGGTGGAGGTTTCTCACTGTGAGTAATTAGGGTTTAGGAAATTTATAGCACGCGCTCATTCAGGAGTGTCATCGCTCTCTGAACTGCGGTCAACAGTTGCTGCCTGAAATTACTTCTGGTCAGTTCATGAGCTCAACTTTTTGTACTTTGCTGTACAAAGCCTAGTTTTGAAGGTTCGTTACCTAGCCAGAGGAAACTGTATGACCTTGCATACGACTAATTAGGATACGGTACGCTAACACTTCTAACAAGGCTGATTTGTGCTCCCAATGACAATAACAGTAATTAGCTCGGGATGCTAACAGCTTCAGAGTTGAACCTTGATCAAAATATTGTAATTATGTCTAAAGTGCATGTGAGGAAAGGGTTGGGAGCCATATGAAATAGATATTTCCATATTTTGTTGTGTTGTAAAAGGATCCATTATTTCTTTTTTTACTTATTAAAAATGAAATGGCATCCATCCTGTTCCCTGTGACCATCCTTGAGATGTCTCCACAACTGGACAGCAGTCCACATGTAGAAAAAGCTAGAGGTATGACAACATTTTAAAAAGCACAGTGTGCAGGTAGAAACCTGCCAATAAATGACAGGAGAACCTGACAGTGATGGGAGATTCTGACAATCAAGGCCAATCATTTCCGCGTACTGCATCAATCAGGCATTTATGGAAGTGGTTCGGCAGAGACCACCCCTGTGTAAGCATGACAGTCCACTTGTAGTTGACCAACTGCCACTTGAAGGAAAAGATTGTCTTGTGGTCAGACATAAATGGAACTCGTTGCCTTGGTCACCAGGCTAATAGCATTCCCTGTGGTGAAGCATGGAGATTTCCCCATCATGCCGCGGGGAAAGCATTTCAATGGCAGGGGACAGAGAGAGGTATCAGGATGGAGGGAGGGAGTGATGACAGAGCCAAGAGCACTGATGACCTCAGACTGGGACAAAGATGTACTTTTCAGCAGGACGATTACCTGAAGTACACAGCCAAGACAGGACGATGACCTGAAGTACACAGCCAAGACAGGACGATGACCTGAAGTACACAGCCAAGACAGGACGATGACCTGAAGTACACAGCCAAGACAGGACGATGACCTGAAGTACACAGCCAAGACAGGACGATGACCTGAAGTACACAGCCAAGACAGGACGATGACCTGAAGTACACAGCCAAGACAGGACGATGACCTGAAGTACACAGCCAAGACAGGACGATGACCTGAAGTACACAGCCAAGACAGGACGATGACCTGAAGTACACAGCCAAGACAGGACGATGACCTGAAGTACACAGCCAAGACAGGACGATGACCTGAAGTACACAGCCAAGACAGGACGATGACCTGAAGTACACAGCCAAGACAGGACGATGACCTGAAGTACACAGCCAAGACAGGACGATGACCTGAAGTACACAGCCAAGACAGGACGATGACCTGAAGTACACAGCCAAGACAGGACGATGACCTGAAGTACACAGCCAAGACAGGACGATGACCTGAAGTACACAGCCAAGACAGGACGATGACCTGAAGTACACAGCCAAGACAGGACGATGACCTGAAGTACACAGCCAAGACAGGACGATGACCTGAAGTACACAGCCAAGACAGGACGATGACCTGAAGTACACAGCCAAGACAGGACGATGACCTGAAGTACACAGCCAAGACAGGACGATGACCTGAAGTACACAGCCAAGACAGGACGATGACCTGAAGTACACAGCCAAGACAGGACGATGACCTGAAGTACACAGCCAAGACAGGACGATGACCTGAAGTACACAGCCAAGACAGGACGATGACCTGAAGTACGCAGCCAAGACAGGACGATGACCTGAAGTACGCAGCCAAGACAGGACGATGACCTGAAGTACACAGCCAAGACAGCGCTAGTGTGACTTGGGGACATGTCTTGTCCTTGGGTGGCCCAGAAAATGGCCATAGAATATCACAGGAGAGGATTCTGAAGATGGCAGAACCCAGTCAGTCTGACAGAGAATGTGAGGACCTGCAACGCCGAAGAATCAAATCCAGGTGTGTGAATCTGTGCACAATTTCCAGAGTAACTTTTACGTTTTAGCAAGAGGCGTGTATGAAAATATTCCATGAAACATTCTGTACCGTGTGGAGCGATACATGGCTTTAGTGGGCAGGAATACAATCCATATCGCTTGGCCCAGCTCTGTTGTATGTCAGGGCTGGAGAGGAGACTGGCCCCTCCCTTTCTCCTTCTCCCCTCCTCACCTACCTCCAAGGTACAACGACTCTCTGATTAACATTACAACATCCCTTCACCTCATCACCCCCCCCCCCCCCTCCCCTCCCCACCAACAGCTCTCCTCCTACAAACACTACTTACCTAAATCCACCACCATCTGACCCCTCACAGATGGGATATTGACATCCGTTTTTAAAATCAGATGTTCTCTGTACCAAATCTGCATATTCAGTGTCAAATTATACGCCATACGAACACTGAATGCTTGTAATTCAAGGTAATGCATAAGTTAATGGAAGAGAGAAGAAGTAATGAGGAGAAACAAGGATATCTTTCATCTTTCCGTTTTCAAGGGTACTGTGGCACTCCAAACTCGGATGGAATTTCTTATTTCACTAATTGAAGTGTTGAACTTTTCACCGTCCAGAGACAGTGACTCAATCCACTTGAAATTTAAACAATGTCCATCTCTTCAGAAAGTTGTATGTATGCATGGATCAAACTTATGCCAGAGTGTATCAGAAAGTTTTACTTTTGAAAATAACACCGGTTACTGACTGAAACCAAACACTGCACATCCAGGAATAAAACTGGAATTTGACTTTGATTAAAAAGTAATTCATGGCTGATGTTAGGAAACACACATTCCGCTGCTGACCTGAAGTGTCTCAAACACAGGAAGAGAAGGGTGGGGCTGGGGCAGGAAGAGAAGGGTGGGGCTGGGGCAGGAAGAGAAGGGTGGGGCTGGGGCAGGAGGAGAAGGGTGGGGCTGGGGCAGGAAGAGAAGGGTGGGGCTGGGGCAGGAGCAGAAGGGTGGGGCTGGGGCAGGAGGAGAAGGGTGGAGCTGGGGCAGGAGGAAAAGGGTGGGGCTGGGGGAACTCTCCTTACTCACAGATGGATATCGCTCATAATGCACATCAAGTCTCGTCTGTGTCTAACTAAAGATGCTTTTTCACAGACTTCTTCTTCACATAATTTCCTTTCTTACATATTTTCAACATGCGATGTACTGTCAGTCCACATATCTTACGTTTCTTATAGCTGAAATACTTGGTTTTGACAGCAGCATGGAGTTACTTGCTAATGTCAGGTTCAAAGGTGGTAAGACGGATGCAGGCTTTGAGTGAGCAAGCAACTTTACCTGTGATCAGTCAGCCGTTCAAAGAAGCAGTCCACAGCCAAGCTAGCAGCACTAGCCTCATGACCATGATTTATGGAATTCAGTCTGGAGACTTTAGCCAAAAGATACATCAGACAATATGCCTGTAATGTGGATAACCTTAGGAACTGTAAACACATTTGATTCAGCAAAGATAAACAGGAGATGAATATCCTCCACAATGAGTGTTGAGATGTGATATTGATGTGTGCAATATATTGTTGAGACATCTCCAGCTCCATCATCAAACACTCGTCCGTGGAAATCACACAATAAAGCACAGTGTGGTGTGTTCTTGTCCTAACTGCATTGCGGTCTTTCCTGATGATATTAACTTTGCCTGATCTGCAAGGTTTGGTGAGTATTTGCTCAAAAGTAGAGTCGGCAAAATGAAACCAATATAAATAACTTCCTTCAAAAGCTGATTTTAAAACTCCTAGGATCCATTTCAGAACACCAAACAATCTTGGAAAATGTAAAACCTGTTTTTTATGTCCCTACAGTAAGAAGTCTCCCAACACAAGAAATTGAACGTTTTGTAACCCGGATGTGGTCTCTGCAAGTAGGAAGTAGTCTGACTTTGTATCATAATGTCCACCTAATAAGTGTAGCTTTAAGAGGATCTACAACATCCTATAAAAGTGACCAATCCAAGTTGAAGGACAACACCAAGGGAAAGGTCTCTTCAACAGCATTGCTGTCCCTCAGAACCCAAATCAGTAATCCTGGCATATTCTACTGTATCTTAGTTTGAATGAGAGGGCATTAGCCACACTGAGAAGCTGTCTGTCACATTGCCTTTGATGTGCACTTGTGATGTAAATCACATTTAGCTCATTTGCTCTCCTGCTCTGAAAAAACGACAATTCAATTCAAACCTTTTCCCCTCAAAAAGCTCAAAAGCTATCTGCGATTGAAATGGTCAAACAATGAAAAGAACCGAAGATGAAAGGAGTGAAGAGAATTCAGTGCAATAGAATAATAAATAATTGGGAATTTACATGCTTGAATGACTTTTCTTCTGTTTATTACACTACATAGTATACTATTAATACTGAATCATATTCAAAGGATTCTGCTTCTTGGAAAGTACTGAACAGAAAACCCAGGGTCATCATGGAGCATTGACATTCTGCTCCGACTTGTATCAACCTGAAGTCAGAAAGTGTGTTGGAATAGTACAGTAGCAATCTGTACAGCAATGCAAACATTGCTCACCTCTTATTGCTATCCTCTCCTTTCACCTTGACGAATGAAAAAAAAAAAAAATATATATATATTTTTACAACCTTTTGAAACTTTTTTTTTTTTCACGTCAGGTGAAAGTAGAGGATAGGAGAGAGTAGGAGAATGAATGAATGCGAACATTTCACATGTGAATGCGTTTCATATGTGTTGATGCGAGCATTTCACATATGTGGATATTCATTTTCAGTAGTATGAATATGTGTGTGAACATGTCACATGTGAATGTGTATGCGTTTCATATGTTTGTGTAAGGACAGTCTGAATTATTTCCTAAACGGCCCCTAATAGGAAATAGTTTGTACAGACACACACACACACACACACACACACACACACACACACACACACACACACACACACACACACACACACACACACACACGGACAGTAACATTCGGTTTTGGCATCAGGCCAGAATGGTACTATCTCTTCACAGCAATAAATGGTCGTTAAGGAAGGTACGAACACTCTCAACACTACCATAAACGGGACAGGCCGAGTGATATTGAACCATCTTAAACAGTCTTCCACTGGCGTTGATGAATAGAATGAGGGGTTGTTGGAGACTGGGGAATGGTAACTTCTTGAGGAATGGTAACGACAGACTTTGAGAGAGAATATGGGGCTGTTGAACAGTGTCTTCACAAACGTAGGTTTATATCGTACTTTGCTTGTCTCGGAAAATGGCATAGGGTCAAGGAAATATTTTAGTTGCGGAAGAAAAACGAAAAATACACCGCATGAAGCAAGTGGATCCTTCTCAGAATTTCTACTTTCTAGATGTGGTAAATCACTTCCTTGGCTCATCTGTGATATTGTTGATGTCAGTCTGCTTCCCAGGTCAAAGCGATCAATATTTCTGAGGTTCTGTAACATTTACATTTAGCAGACGCTCTTATCCAGAGCGACTTACAGTAAGTACAGGGACATTCCCCCGAGGCAAGTAGGGTGAAGTGCCTTGCCCAAGGACACAACGTCATGTGGCACGGACGGGAATCGAACTGGCAACCTTCAGATTACTAGCCCGCTTCCCTAACCGCTCAGCCACCTGACTCCCTCAGTATACAACTCTACACTAGTATGGAACCTCTAGTATACAACTGGATATGAGTATAGAGGTAAATAAACTGTTTGTGTATTTTGAATGAGTAAACCTAACTGTAATTTAAAATTTTCCACACCTTTGAACAACTGAGCTTAGCATAACCTAACCACACGAGCAGAATGATTTGGCTTAACAGCATGAATCAACAATTTAAAACTGCATGTGCTTGCTAAACTTGGACACTGTTACTGCTATTTGCTTCATTACAGGGAAAGCTTCACAAAAGTGGCCAATTGTGCTGTCCTAACGCTCACCAATGACACAGTGGTGCGATATCAAGGAGCTGTTTTTAGCAGATGAAAAGAAATGGAACAAAAAAAATCTCTCCTACTTGGTTTGTTGTACAGACTCAAAGATTAGATGTGGCAATCATGTATTTCCAAATCTTTCATCACTGGATTGAAAAAAGGCAAGGAGAAAAAGACTTTGAAACTGTCTTCAAAGGTGTGATTGAACACTTCCACCCACTCAGAAGTCTGTTAAGTCACCTTCACTCACATAAATATCCAGTCCTTTTCTAGATTTGGAAATGAAGAATTTTTTTTTCTATACCAACATTTATTCAACACATTTTGTGTACGTTTATGGGGCTGAATTTCGACGCTGCAGCAAACCAAAGAGGAACAGCCCATTGTCGGTTAAACACAACATGTCCTTACACAATTACTGCCTATCTCCTTCAGCTCATGATACAATATAGGTTGTTGGTTCTTCGCTCTATCCATCCCTCTCTCATTCTTTCTGTCTTTCAGAGTGGCTGGTGTTCACTGAGAGATGCTCCAATGTAACCCAAACTAAAGCAGTCTCATGGGATCCCAGTGGCCTTGTCCCAGACCAAATGCCCATCGGGAGGGGAAGTGAGCAGGTCCTGGGGGTACACCCAGGAAGCCATCAGTCCCCTACCATCTGTAGCCTAGTTGTGGGCATAGCCTGTGCCAGACAGGCTCCATACCAAGGTACATTTTCCTCATTCTCTTTATCTGGTTGTTCGGGACACAGTGAAACAAAAGCGCAAAGTCTAGATCAACGGCTTGAGATCTCACCTCGTGAGCTAAGAAGTGGAATAAGAAAATTGTAATTTCACTGTAAATTGTGAGGTCATTTAGACAAACTTTTACATCTGAATCACTGCAGTTTGGCCAAACAGATCGGATACTTGACTGAGTTACTTTACACCAAAAACATTTCCAGTGGAAGCTTGTGACTTTGGGACAGACATCATCTTCAAACATAACTTTTTAGTTTTCC
Source organism: Osmerus mordax (assembly GCF_038355195.1). Lineage (NCBI taxonomy): Eukaryota > Metazoa > Chordata > Actinopteri > Osmeriformes > Osmeridae > Osmerus > Osmerus mordax. The sequence goes on along the minus strand of NC_090071.1, from coordinate 1,566,614 downwards.
TTCCAGGCATACCCGCCCGCGATGGAGTCATGGCTTGAACAAATAGTTATTTTTATCACTATCGACTATATCACACACTGAACCTCCCACATCGATCCCTGTGAATGATACATACTTATGCAATGGATTGTGGGTTGAGGGGCGTTCTGATTGCATCACAGGCTTGTAAGATTTACAACATTTCCAACGGAAATCAGGCATTGTTTCCTCGTTCCCACACATTTACAGTTCAGTTAACTTTTACTCCAATACAAGAGAATTAATATATGCTTTTTTTCCATTTCTCCCAGCCAGTAAACATCAAAATAACATCCATTTCATTTAATTACACAATCTTTCAGGTCAATTTACACAAATAACAACATGACTGCTATTAAATATGTAATTGACAATTCATGTGTACACACTGTTTGTCATGAATAAATTATTTTTGATCATTCAGTCATTATTCGAAGCTCGGGAAACGACATCCCTAGCATGAAAAATTGAATGGTATAAATATCCAAGTTGTCCTGTGATGAAAGGCTACGTTTTTTGATGGAATTTTAAATCTTAACTGCCACTAAAAGATTAAGGGTCCGTAATAGTTTATTCTCAACCGGATGACTTAAGCATTGATGTTGGTTTCCTCTTCTGTGTTCTATCACGTCCTTTTAAACCAAGGCTTAAGAAGAGACCATTGCAGGAGAACTCTCTTCCTCCAGGGATCAGAAGTAAACTCACATTCTGCATATCCTGAGGTCTGAGTGATCTGAGAAGCCATGGCCGTAAACTCAGACCATCTCACAGTATGAGCACAGTGATGATATATAACAACAAAATGTAAATAGAACTACAAACAGGGTGAGGGATCTGTGCAAACATGTTCTGGGCTTGTCTTGGAGTCTGTCATTTGGTTTGGAGACGGTACATTTCCTAGCTGCCTCTGAAGCTGGGGTCTCTGACCTGCTCTGTGTGTCGTTCCCAGTACAGAATGAGGCCTTGGCAGAGAAGATAGAGTCAGGCGCCAACACTGATCACACCAGCAGCAACAAAGCAACTGTCAGCCCCGAGGCATGCATTTTAAAACCCCATCCTGCGGGCAGATTTCAGATGGCCAATGCAGTAGAAACACATGCTTTTTCCTATATCAACTGACTGGTGCGATAAGTTTCTTGCTGTGCTAGTTTTTTTTCTTTTCCCCCCCACTCTTTTTTTTTCTTTCCGTTTCTTCCCCTCGTCTGTCGGTTTGTGTGTGATGTTGTGTCATGTGTTTGTGGCATTACCCTGGCACGCATTGACAGGTTAGTTGCCACGCATGATTGCCACCTCTTTTAGAAGACGGGACCTGAGTCGCGAAACCCCACAGACACACCTCCTCTCTGTCTCTCACATCCCGTATAGCTTGTCCTCCCACACAACATTCTCGTCGTTGGCTGTATCTCTCTGTCCTCTGCCCCCCTCCCCTCCACTTCCAGCTTCCCACCTCCCCTCCACCACCCTCACTCCTAATACCCACCTCTAGCTGCCCTCGCCATCTCCCCTCCCAAGTGAAGTGAAGTGCCTTGCCCAAGGACACAACGTCATTTGGCACGGCCGGGAATCGAACTGGCAACCTTCTGATTACAAGCCCGCTTCCCTAACCGCTCAGCCACCTGACTCCCATACCTGCTACCCGCCCCCTGCAACTCTTCACTGGTCCTGTATCTGCGTTAGCTTCAGAAGGGGGCCTCTGGATCGCCCCTGTAATCAAGCAGGAAGAACAGCCGTTGCTTTGAACTCACGGCGGAGGAGAGAAACTGTGATCTATAATTTATCTGCCACATGACCTGGAGTAATGCTCACCTATGGATAAAAACATACACAACATGAAATGTTCCATTGCGGCATGGTTCTAATGGTGTCTTCAAAGAATGGGTTAAGTCAGTAGATGCCTTCCTTGATAAAAGGTGACAGGAGTGTAGTGCGTCTGAAACCGATATTGTCATCTCAAGCGCAAAGGACCCAGTCTCTGTTCCTCTTCTCAGACGATGCACACTTCCATACTTCCTCCATGACCTTCTCCTAGCTCAGCAAGAACAAATGACCAACTGGAAATATCAGTATTCTTCTTCACTGTGTTATTTTTCTTTTAAAGATAATTTACAATTTTGCCACTATTTACTAGTTTACTACTTATTGTATCTTCAAGTTGCAGGAGAAGTTCTTCACAGGAGTGAACAACACAAACCACAGCCAACATTAAACTATCACTGGTAATTGTTTTGTGCTTGACCAAGCTAACAGGCAGAGCACTTACAGCTTAGTAAACAGCTTTGTGATGAAGCATTACCACTGCTCTGCTGGTGGCTGATTAGACTGCTTTGGCCAGAAGATCAAGGGCTTTCTTATTTAGCCTGCAACATCAACCTGCTCATCACAACAGGCTGGGAGCAAATGCAGAGTAAGACACTTAAAAATAGAATAAAAACATTTTTCAAAAACTTGTTTTATAGGCCTACACTTCCCTGCACGTACCTCAGTATGCATACACTGTCCCCAGCCCAAAGGCATCACCTGTGTCGTAGCTGATGAAACATAATGAACGTTGCGCAGTAACGCCGTCTGTTGTCAGAAGGTGTTTCATTTCGAAAGTGCCGTGTTTTTAATTACCGCCAGTAATTTGTGAATAAGTTATTCAGCAATGATCCACCGGAGGCTGTTGGTTATAGCCATTGTATGCAAGACGGTAACTGCTTAGAGGAGAAGTCTGTACCGTCGGCCTCACTAACACACTGGGGAATTATTGTGATTATCGGCCTACATACCTGACGAAACAGAAGAGTAATATTAATGAATGGATTAAAAAAATCAACAACAACAGTAACTAAGTTAATTAACGTTTTATTTTGCGACCAGGTTTCTCTTTTGTACCTAGAAGAGCATTAAAATTCTGATGATTGCCGATAGGTGTATCTGCTATCACATTCACATGTGATAGCTGAATGATAGCTGAATGATAGCTTATGACATATGTCATAATGTTCCAATCAATTGAGATGAAAGGAAGTTGAGCTGACTTGAGGCTTATTTGCCCCTGGGGATCATGGGACATTTAGTTCAATACTGCTGATAAGCGGCTGACTGAGTGTTCTTCGGGGAAGTCCTGATAAGCAAAGGAAGATTCAACACCATCTCAAGTATCAAAAATACATCACAGACCTAATCAACGGCCCTTTGTGAGATTTAAATTATCCTCGAACTGAACGTCTTTTTCAATTATGTCTTTTCTGCGTGGATGACGTTTTTCTAAAGAAAAAGTTATAAATGTTTGCCGTGACTTGTTTTATATTTTCGTGTCGTCAATCATGTCTCTGGTTCTTTTCTGTCCCCTGAGAATTTGTTTTTCTGCCAATATATCTGATGTCCTTTTAAAAAATACACTGATACTATTCTTGCACAGGGGACATATGGTATACCAAAATAACCATACAGTACTTATAAAGGTTACAAAATGGGTTCTGTAGAAACAAACAAAAACTAATCATGCCACAGACTTCAGCAGACTGTACCCCTTGGCTTCAGCAGGTAAACACTGTCCTGTGACATACAGGTTTCAGAGACAGAAGCCCAGTCAGTCACACGTTCAGCCTGGAACCTCAGGTACAGAGCCTGGAACCTCAGGTACAGAGCCTGGAACCTCAGGTACAGAGCCTGGAACCTCAGGTACAGAGCCTGGAACCTCAGGTACAGAGCCTGGAACCTCAGGTACAGAGCCTGGAACCTCAGGTACAGAGTCGGAGTCCTGCTCTGAGACTGCTGGCTCCGTCATGCTGTGAGCAGAGTCCCGTCCAGGTGTCCAGTCTTCACACCTGCGTTGAGACATCAGACCACTGGTGTCGCCTGCTGTTCTCTCCACTTATGTTCCCTCTATATGTCTCCCTCCCCCTCTCTGTCTCCATCCCCCTCTCTCTTTCCCTTTCTCTCTCCCCCTCTCCATCTCCCTCTTTCTCCCTCCCTCTTTATCCATCCATCTCTCTCTCTCTCTCAGCCAAATTTGTGAACATTGCGTTCTACAGGAAGAGTTATAGGATTCTAATCTGCTAATTATCTGCAGAAGTAAACTGGCATATGTGGGTAGCTATGGGCACATCTTAAATCCACCAATGTTGGATCCAATAAGGTTTATTCTGTGTCAAGCAGTGAAAAAGGATTTAATTATTCTACCATGATCATGTAATTCTTTAATTTCAGACCACTTCAATAGTTAGCCTTTTATTGTTTTCAAGAGGAAAGGTCATGTCTAATTCTTCGGCTTTCTCTTTGACAGATTCTAGAATCCTCAGGGTGGAAAATTCAACATGGTACACATTAAAGGAAGATGTACTTGGCAGCCCTGATGGCCTGACAGTTCAAGGAGATTTTCGGCTGACTCTTCGCCCATAAAATTTAAAATGACAGAGTGAAAGATGTCTTGCCTGAAGAGCAACTAATTGCAAGTCATCTCTATAAATGTGTTTCTGAAATGATACTAGGAATTTATAAACCAATTAAATAACATCAAGAATGTTTTTTAAATCTTTAGAACACAAAACAGATCGACATCTTGTTGAGTTTATTGGCAGTAAAACATTCCTTTGATAGATTGCTATAGGCTACTACCCAGTGACGTTCATTATCCGCACTACAGTTGTTTGAAGACTAGCTCTAAATAAATTCACTGAACATCCTGAAAAAGAAATGTGTTTCATCGGTATTACAATAGTGATTCAACGTTTATGGCATTGAGATTTCAGTCTCAACCATTCTGATGATTTAAATGGAAAATCAATATTAATTCAATGTATTGCTATTTGGGGGTGTCTTTTCACAGACGTTCCTCCAGTTGCTAATCACTCCCGCTAACACGGCAACAATTTAAGTTGTGTTCTATCAAGGTGCTCTGAGAGGAAACACCAGAATATCCAAAGACAACGAGCGGACAAGACTGCTATTCTTACCAGCCAGAACAGGCTAATAGCTAGCTGTCAGCCAGTAATGGGAGCCTACTCCCTCCCCGGGTGGGCTTTCTTCCTCACATCCTGCTCTACATCAATGGAGGTTACGTAATTAGCGGAAAGTTATCCAAACTGTTATTACCGCGGACCTTCTCTGCCGTGGGAGTGCAATCATTATGAGGCCTCGGCGACACACTGGAGAGTGACAATCAAAGACATGCAAATGCGCTATCTTGACTTGAAGGTGTACATGAGCTTTTTGCTTTGCAGTTGGTCGAATGGGACAATCTGACACCGATTCAGGGATACTGTGTTGTCATGACACCCGTCATGCTGGTGTCTGTGTTATGTGTAAACAGCAAATGCCCCGCTTGCAAAATCGGGGGAATGACCGGATTCTCAAGTTTGGTTGAATTGGTGTTATTCAGCTCCTGAGCTTCACACATCGACCCCTGTAGACCCAAATATGGTCTTGTGAAGAGGGTTAGCTACACGTATAGGCTAAGGTTTGATATGATTAGAATCCATGTTAGAGTTGACAGCTACTGAAGGCGAAGTCTCTCATCGTCACCCTGCAGATATGCTTTTAGAATCCCCTCCCCCTCGGTGCTAAATCAACATGGGTATGGGGTCATCAAAATGTAAAGAAGCTACACCGTGATTTATTCGCAAAGTCTGTGAAATACTACGCCTTTAATTAAAAATTCTAAACTGGTCAAGAGCTGATACACTGGAGGGATTAGAGAGAGAGAGAGAGAGAGGGAGAGAGAGAGAGAGAGGGAGGGAGAGAGAGAGAGAGAGAGAGAGAGAGAGAGAGAGAGAGAGAGAGAGAGAGAGAGAGAGAGAGAGAGAGAGAGGTAGCCCTAAGTGGCTTCATATTTTAACATAAGGATTAAATATCGCTCATCCGTCACTATTGAATATTAGACAGTTTTCTTTTTTTATTAGTCCATACTTAGTCAACATTGAATTACCGTCTAAAAGTATTATGACTTAATTTTGACACATTTTAATCTGACTATCATTTACACATGAAGAAGTGGAAAATAGGTTGAGGTAATAAGATAAAAATTGTGATGCTATTGCAATTGATAGGATTTAACAGTGGTGGTCAACTAGTGTTTGGATTTAGTAACAATTTACAGTCATACATTCCTCATTGCTTGGACACTGGTAATGAAAAATCATGTTCTACATGAGAAACGTTTGAATAGTAAACAATGATCAAATCTAAAATACTTTCTTTATATTCTCCAAATGTATGTCCGAGGCTTAATTTCTGATGATTGACAAATTGCAAATAAGAAGCTTCTGAACAGCTTGCCTACATGTAATTGAATGGTTTAAGGAAAATGAGCTACCCAACATGTTTTACTGTGTTTCATGCCAGCATCTCTCCCTCATGTGTCATTGTACACTCTGTACAGCACCAACACAGCAGCATTGCGCTGAATATTCACCATGGGAGAAGTGTGTAGGCGGCTCTTACACATTCATGAAACCTCATACATTTCCACTTTGTCAACATGGATAATCTGACCTTTACTTTTGATTTTTTCCTATTACCCACCCGAGGACAAAATGTGATTGATTTTAAATGAGTTGGCAGTGCAGAGTGGATTCACCCAAAAAAGAACAGTTTTGAGAAATATTTTGAGAGGATGCAGACAACTGTATTTCTGTTGTTTCTGTACAAGGATACGCAAGCTATGACAACCCCACCGGTTTGTGTTTGGTACCAACACATTCCCTTTGAACAGTTTCCATGGTTTCCACAAGCTATAAAAACAAGAAGTGTGAGTTGTGTGCAACCATCAGCTAACTGCAAACCTCCATTCACCTGCTGTCCCGCCTTCCAACAGGAAGGAAACCTAACCTCGACCCTGGAGACGCTCTAACTTTGTGGGAAGCTGTGGCATTTGCCGTCCTCGAACTACCGGTGTGCCTCCAGACCAGTGCTCCAGACCAGTGCTCAAGAGGTCGTTCCCTCCACATGATCACAAATCTAATTCCGATGCCTCACGTTAGGCCCTTCCTCTTACATTTACATTTAGTCATTTAGCAGACGTTCTTTTCCAGAGCGACTTACAGTAATTACAGGGACATTCTCCCCGAGGCAAGTAGGGTGAAGTCCCTTGCCCAAGGACACAACGTCATTTGACGCGACCGGGAATCGAACAAACAACCTTCTGATTAATAACCCGATTCCCTAACCGCTCAGCCACATGATTCCCTCTTACAGCACACAGCTCACTCCTTCCCTCCGCTTGATGAATAAACACACTCCGTGATTGAACCGAGGAGGAAGCATCTGGGAGGGTTTAGACAGAGTCTGACCTTTCACTTCGAGCAGATGAGCCAAGCAAGGGACACAATCAGGGTGTTTTCCTTGTGTCCGACTAAACGGTCTCGTAGCCCAAGCACCAACGCCTCGCCCCCCTCCTCCAGGTGGCCACTGGCATCTGCCAAGGCCCCCTCTCAACCTCCAGGTTCCACATCCATTAACCACCGCCACTGTGGTAATGTTTGAAGATGACCAGAGACACCAGTCAAGTGTAAAGGTTACTTGAGAGGGCGGCTCTGTATACATGGGCTTCTACAGAGACGGAAATACTTTTAGATATTAGAAGTAGGATTATCTTTCTGTATTCGGTGCTTAACTGATGGAGATCATCACCATGAGACTATCTTTGTTTCTCAGAGTACGTTTACTTACTTTTGTCTTCCCAATTCTTCCCCTTGCTCTCGATCCCAGTGAGAAAGGGAAGGTTTGGTTGACAGATGGGAGAGAGTGCTTGTGTACCCCCTCTCGCAGCACTGGGGCAATCTGTGGGACTGTACACCGCTCCAGGGACCATATGTAGTGCTCCTTCAAGGAGTGGAGAGGAGGCATGGATAGAAGCCAGCTCTCATTGGCCAGAACCCAGGGGTCTCTCTATTGTGTCAGGAAGAGCGTTTGTGGACTTCCTCCAACAACATGTACCATTTCCATTGACCCCAATATAAACCTTCTCTCCACATTCCCCTCAGAGAACCGTGTTTCCATTGAGAGTGGAGTCACAGGGACTGGTGATCCTCAACAGGAAGTGTGACACGATTCAAGCCTGTCTGAGATCCAATCTCTGTTTCTTCCAGCCGAACCCCATAGATCTCCTCCAGTGACTGAGTTGGAATAAACACACAGCTGCTCCAACAATGAGGAACTACTTCAAGTATCAACATTGTTCTCATTGCCTGTTAGACTATATCCAACTGACTCCTACAAGGTTTAAATGTATTTTGATTTAGAATCAATTGGAATAAACCAAACCAGTTACCTAGGCTGGGTTAGAGTGGATGGTGTTCCTCACACACTGACGCTCCAATCTATTTCCACCAGCCTTAAACTATTTAGCCCCGCAGGCTATGAGCAACGTTTACCACTTTTCAATAACATCAAACGCCTTAATAGAAATGTAGCATAAGGACTGCACGGGGAAAGATCAATATCCTATGTCCTTTCAGCTGGCTGCTGTGACCCAGCCTCTACCCCTGCAGGATGCAGGAAGATATATTACACTGTGTCATCCAAACCCGCAGTATGGATGTCTTATGAATACTCTGTTTCTACAATGGCTTTTCATGTGAAAGGAACTGTGAACGTAAAAAAAAAAAAAACATTTTACGGAATACATATTCAACGTTGCAGCCTTTGCGTTTTCACTTTTTTTATCTTCGGGTTTTTTTCACTCTGCAATCTCGTTGGGATGTGAATTGCCATTCCGTCTAAACACGTAGACGCAGTTTAATATGTGGTTGGGTTCAGGCTCTAAACCACAGACGAACCATAACTCTTCCACGTTCAGTTTAAAGGTTAAAGAGATAAGCCCAGAACCATACAGGACAAACACTACTAAAACCGTCTCTGAATCCTTGTTCATGTTTGCCTTACAGTACTGCTGGACTGTCATTGACAGATAGTAATTATATTGTGACCCCAAAGAATTCATCACAAGCTGATAACACTATCTAATTTACTGGCCCCAAACATTTATCAAACATGACCTGTCACTGGTTACAAATGGTATAATTTGCAGGTGCACAACGCCCCCGCTACTTAAGTAATTAGGGCAATCCTTTTGACAAAGTACCTACATTGTGAACTTCTGGCAGAGGTGAGCTTTTCACAAAATAGCCATTGAACATTTTAAAGGAATGTGGAATAAGCATTGCTGTATATTTTTTACTTGACATAAGGTTTTATTTGCACAAAGCACAACAATTTTGTTATCCCCTGGTACAGTCCATGGACCAAACCATGGACGTTTTTGTACCAGGTCATGTTTGATATGCAGACTAATTACATTTCCAAGTTTCTGGGTATGGCTTTGGAAACCTATGACCTTTGTCTGTTGAGAATTGCAGGCCCTAACCAGGGTCCCTTGTCAAACTTGTTTCCAGATTGAAAGTCATTTTTTTTTTAAAAGGACCCCCAAATGATAAGGCCTATTTGCATTTCCCAGCGCATGGAACCAAAGTGCAGAGAAAGGTGGGCCCATATGCCAGGAATCTCGATGCTGTCGGCTACTGCCCAAGGGCAGCCTGTATTCTCACTAGCAGATGCAGGGAGTGTAATTACTATACCACCCATGGGGGCGCTGGCAGCATGCTCCAGCGCGGAGGGTCCACAGGTCCTGTCCGAAGCTTCTCTTGGAAAAGCCCTCTGGGAAACCCTGACGAGGTGGAGCCCTCAAACCTGGACTCCTGCTGCCACGGTTCTGAACGACCTCTGACCCCGGAAAAAAAACGCTCTGATTCTGAGCATATGCCAGTGTTTTTAGCACCAGACCTAAGTTTGGAAACCTTCCGTGGGATGAAATGGAAAATGATAAAGGACGCTTTATTCTGAAATGTGTTTTTTTTTGCTTCAAACTGTCAAGGAGCAGTTTTGTTTAGTTTCATCATCCAGCTTTTAGAAGAGCTGTAAGTAACACCTGTAACCTAATAGCGACGTGTCGATTCATGGACAAATATAAAAGAATCCATTCACTTCCAGCACAAATAAATTCTGTTTTCATTTGCCACTTTTACGGCTTAAAGTTTCCCGATGGAAAAACACACTAGGAAGGGAATGGATGTTTTCTCCTCCAGTTGTTAATCAAACCAACAATGCTTCCGAAAGAAGCAGAGCAGGTCCAATGCACTCCTTTCCTCCCTTGGCAACGGCACTCCGCTGACCAATTTCCCATCACGGACTGTGACTCACCCCATTTTGGCGAAGCCGCGCGCGCCTTTATTACCACGGCTCAGGCAGACAGAGAGTCATAAAGCTGACAGGTGTGATAACTCGTCTCCACCTTGTCAGGGCAGAGAGAGAGGGATGGGACCAAGGTGTGATGGGAAAGACTGGGAAGCTATCATCCTCCCGATGCCGTATGTTTTTCCCAGCGACACCCTGTCCGTTTGAAGTGACGGAGCGAGAGGTGAGGCTGGACAGTGATGGGTGATGAAGGAACACCGATGTGGCCCGGCTAGCTCCTTTCTTTTTCTCCCTTCTTTCCTTTTCTTACGTGCGGAGTGTGACCTGTGCTCAGGGTTGGAGACTGAGGGCGTCCCGGCTGGGAGGCAGGTACCAAACACACCTGATAATATCTTAATATCGCACCAACCCAACTCCTGGTGGGTCAAACCTCATCTAACATAGCCAAAGCGGGAAAATACCTTCCATCAAGACGTCAAATCTAACTTGTTCTTTAATCAGTTAGTTGGTCCTGGATGAGAAGAGTGCACAATGCCTGAACATAATCCTTCATCCAGTATCATAAAACTGCAGTGTCTGACATGAAATATGATAAATCCATCACTCACAGACAAACAGAATAAACTGACTATAGCCACCAGAAATGTCAAACTATACATTTAGATCGTTTCACATTTGTGAGAATGTTGAAGATGATGACATACCAGCGAGGCTGTGATCTGCAGGTCAGCACACTGTGATGCCAAACGACGTAGGTGGCCTATTCCTCTGGGAGGCCTGCACATAATATTCATAAGTCACTGTAACTTACGCTTAGAGGCACAGTCCACCACTGGACACAAGCTAGAGTGTAACTTATTGCCGATGTAAATCACGACGCCGCCACACATCCAGTGCCCAATCCATGAATATTTAAAACCACATACATATATGTCACCGCCGTGCTCAGAAACATATTATCTCCCTCCTCCCAGCAGCCTGAATTATGCCTCAGTCAGGCATTTCAGTTCAGAGCACTACAGTATTATACTTACGGTTCATGCCATTGACAAGGCAAGAGCACAAGAACACACTGCACTGGAGGGTTGGTGTGTGTGTGTGTGTTTTGTGTTTGTTTCACAGCAGTGACTCAGGACAGAAAGTAGGAACTGCCTGGATCCACCTGAACGACCTCCCAGTGACAGACTGAGGACACACCTCCAGCCCTCATCTGTTCCTTTAACCCCCGAATCAAGATTCACTACTCTTATTTTCTACCGTGCTGTATGCCAGGGGTGTTCTGTTTTCCTCGGTGTTAAATGAATTAAATGGGCGGCCAGCCAAAACAGCAGCGCTAACTCAACGTGCTAGTTCTCCCTGGACCAGGGAAGGAGATACCGAGGTTGGTGTATGGTTTCGGCCAAAGGTTTTTCAGCAGAACAAAAAGGTTACGCTGTTGAGAGAGAAGGTCACAGAACACTGTTTGGATACTATTTTCATCATCGTCAGATGTGTAAAAAGCAAAAAGCGCTCATCGGTTTACCTGGACGCACACCCTGCACCCACTTGACATTTAAGCCCGTCTGAGCGCACTTAATATCCTGAGCCAGAGTTGCCACCCACTCAGCACTTGATCAAAAAGACTTTGAATCGCACCCTCAAACACACCTACGGCCCAACCCTAACCCTACGGCCCAACGGCCCGTCATGTGCGTGTTGGCGTCGGGCTTGGTGGACGTCGGGCTTGGTGGACGTCGGGCTTGGTGGACGTCGGGCTTGGTGGACGTCGGGCTTGGTGGACGTCGGGCTCAGCCAGGCAGTGTGCCGGGAAGCGCATGACTGCCCCCATCACTGGTGCCGTACGGCGGCGCCTCGGCAACCGGGTGGCTTCCACATCTGGCTCATTACCTCCCCGCCACAGCCTCCGCCGCCAGCCTGTTGAAATCATCTTATCAGTGCCCGTGATTCAGGGGCTGTCTCTGTCGGCTACTGTCTGTATCCGGCTGAGAGGATAACCGAGGAAACCGAGCACCGGTGACTCGGCCGGACTGAGCGGGGTCGTCTAGGGCAGGTCAGGAGAATCTGCCATGGTTGTCAGACAAGGTGCAAACCGGACAGATGCCAGTGAAGATATAGTGGCTCTTCCTAATGTGGTCTGCTGGCGACAGGTCATGGTTGTTAGCGGTAACAAGACCTCGGGTCATAGCCTTCTCCTCACAGGCCGCTGAACTGACGTACGAGAGCGTGAACTTCAGCTCAGAAGGGGTAGCCCTTGCCCCTGGGCGGTACGCCTTGCACTCCATTCTACGTTGTCAAGGCGAAAAGAGCAGCGACTGCAGATTTTTCGTGCATGCAATATTCATGGTACCGTCACTGTCTCTAAACCCTAGAGAGAAACAGGCAGGGGAGCGAGGAGCTTAGAAGATGGAGCGTCGGATCACGTCATACGAGTCTGTCACAGGCTCGTCTTAATCCGCACAGGCGCTCAGAGCAAACACAGATGCATCGTGAGCTTGTGTGAAAATGCTGCGTTTATTTTCCGTGTCAAACGTAAAAGGCACCTCCCTGTCACATTTCGTCCAACCTATATTTTGACTGATTGTAGCGTTTGTAAGCATGGCTCTATCACATATACTGCCATGTTGGTAGGCTAATCTGTTTTGACCTTCCATTTTGTAAATCGAGGCCTGTGGATACAGTACCAATTCATCACGTGGCTCAGCCGAGCATGCAGCTAGCCATCTCTAATTCCCTTTATCAGACTTGCAGCCTATACTGCACAGCACTGCTGTGTGGGGTGACTGGTCTCAATTTTGCCATTCATCCTCATTTACACATATTACTCAGGGTTTGCATAGATTGCATAATCCTATTAAAACAGAGGGAGCAGGCTAGTAAAACATGGCTAGCGTGACAACAACAATGGCGTCAGGACAAGCACCGCTACGATGACAGATTGTTCATTTATCACCTTGCGTAGTGGACGCAGAGTAAAAGGCGAGGCGGGTGAGAGAGAGAGAGAGAGAGAGAGAGAGAGAGAGAGAGAGAGAGAGAGAGAGAGAGAGAGAGAGAGAGAGAGAGAGAGAGAGAGAGAGAGAGAGAGAGAGAGAGAGAGAGAGAGAAGGTTTTTCGCATTATTTGTCTGTGGCTCTCCTCTCTGTTTCTGTCTGGTGGACCTGCCTTTAGTGGGGGGGTGTTTTTTGTCCTTAAATGACAGGGGCCTGCTGATGAAGTTGCTCCTAAATAAAGAAAGACTTGTGTAATGAATGACCGGCCCCTCCTGCCAAAAACTGCATTACAGGCCTTCTAATGGTCTCCCTTGTCTGAATCAGTCTATCAGCAAACTAGCTCCCCAAGAGAGAGTGAATTAAAAATCCGGAGAGGCATTAAGGATGGAATTGGAGGAGAAAGGAGGGAGGGAGAGAGGGAGGGAGGGCCGTGGGAGGGACGAGGCCTAAGCAGGTGAATGACCCCATTCTAGAGCGCTGTCCGAGCTAGACATTACCTGAGCTCTTTGAAAATGAAAGGCACTCCATCACTTCCAAGGTGAACAGCCTTCACTCCACGCTGAACGGTCCTCTCCCCCCCCTCCCTCCATCCCTCACAGCTGTCAGGACAGAGTACTGGGGGGGGATCATCACCAGGGTCCACTGTGACAAAGAGTGTGCTGAAACTCCTGCTGTCAACACTGCGAAAAACCCACACGCTTTCATCTTGACGGGAAGGAGGAGTCAATGTTTATTCAAGCTTTATAAAACATGACAAACGTTTTAGACGACCCAGAAGTGATTTGTATGTGCCGTACCGACATATGGTCATGCGTCGACAGTAGATGAGCATCGACAAAGGTCATGACAATGATCCAATTAGCAATAGCCGAATATCCAACTGGGCTTATTCAGAGCAACTTCCTGTGTGTTCTCATTACTAAACGAGTCCCATTAGAACCTAGCATTACACTCAAAATATTCTGATTAAGAAAAATTGCTTTATTGATTACCTGCTTAATACCTTTGAATTATTTCCAATTAAGTCCAGTACGAACATGAACACAACCTCATCGTAATATGTCTTTATATGAACATACTGTAATGGTTTTATGCTGCATGTGCAAATAAATTGCTCGTTACATGGTTTTACTAAATGGATTACCTTCTGTCCAATGTCCTTCAAGTATCCACTTTGTAACATCTGTTTGGAAACACTTATAACTTTCTTTTGGGTCTCGGTTCACAGTTAGAATCAGGGTTGGAGGTCAACCGATTTTTAAATACTTTTCTGTCCTTTTGTTTAACATGGAACTAACATTTTAAAACCAGAACAGAATCCAGCAATGACCTTCCTGGTATGTGCCAATCATCGGAAACATGAATGAGTGCTTTTTCAATCTATTCTGGTTATGTGTCCCTAGGTTTGCAATAATTCAGTGTCAATTGATCAGCCTTAAATGTTGTATCACTGCAGGTCGTCTTTGAGATGAGGAATCCGGCTGTGACAGGAGAAAGAGCAATGGAAGATCGCTAATTCATATTCACGATGAATAAGTGATGTAACGAAGCTGAGAGACGCAGGGCATATGGAATTGAAAGACTTGCAGATGCAACCATGTGCCAGGGGGCTTTGGGGAAAGGGAACATTTTGTGCACACACACACACACACACACGCACACACACACACACAAACACACACGCATAGCGCACACACACACACACGCATAGCGCACACACACACACGCATAGCACACACACACACACGCACACACACGCACACACGCACACACACACACACAAACACACACGCATAGCGCACACACACGCATAGCGCACACACACACACGCATAGCACACACACACACACACACACATGCATAGCGCACACACACACACACGCATAGCACACACACACACACACGCATAGCACACACACGCATAGCACGCACGCACACACACACACACACGCATAGCACACACACACACACACACGCACACACACGTGTATGTATAACACATGTATATTGAACACAAAATAACGAACACACAATGTCGCACGATCGCTCTTGATCCTCTTATCGTGACCTTTGACTGTCCCTTGTTGAGAAGGCTTTCAGGACTAATCTACTGAAGTGCTCACAAAACATCCGTTTCACCACTTAATAAAACTAATGAATATGATAAAACATGTTTTTAACTATGAATGATTACAAAACAACAAAAAATGTTTCATTCTACCTCCACCAATGAATTCAAAACGTAATTTAATTGGTTCTAAAGTACATTTCCTACTTGAACTGCAATGGGGTTTTTTTTTACGTTTTTTTTTTACACATGCCTGTTTACACGTCATACATGGATCATTCTGAGCTACAACCAGTAGAATAAACATTAAATAAAAAATATCTTCCACTGGAAATAGGTTTCTACTTCCACAAGATGATGGTTTCCCTACAACCAGGAGGATTATCTGGACGGAGCACAAAGACACTCTCTGGATTCATTTCTTGGAGTGAGAATATTGAGCTTCCTATCTCCTGACACACAATAATACCAAGGCAAGCCAGAAGAAGAGGGTCTAACCAAAGTCACAGAAATATTCTCTCCCCCTTTCCTATCGATATGTACAGCTGGCCAAAAGAAGAAACCGTTTATCCTTTGACAATAATGCCTGGAACATTTGTGGAAACTGAAACTGTAACTGCAAGAAGTGCTGTATTTTTATTCGATGCATAAAGCGGCACTGGGCGGTTTGAAATGTGGCAATGTGGTTTGAAAAGCTGTTGTTTTCCTCTTCTGTCGGAAAAACTTGCCCACTACAAACACCAAACATTTCAAAATGACAGAATGCGACATCTCCGACTATTTCATTCACAGATTTAGAGCAACTTCAAGTTGAAACACAACACCAATCCGCTAAACGACCTACTTGCTGTTTTATCGAAGAAGGAAAAAAAAAAATCTGTCAGCAAAATATCTGGATTTCTGTCTTAATACCAGAAAATGCTGAACAACAGCTGTCTATTAGAAGTGTGTGATTAGAAGCACTCAGGAGAGCGCTACATCTTCACAGCCAAGCTGAGAGGTCTACCAGCATCTTCTGCCGCATGTTTGGCAGGTCTGATCTCCAAAGCTGTGTAAACCCAGCAGAAGTTGGTTGCAGCATACTGAGGAGATTCTCTCCATCTGGACAGTGTTTGTAATTGGCTAGGTTGCTCAGATCCCCGACGCAGAATGGTGGTTTGTCCAAGATGTGTGGGTTGGTCTAAACCCGTTTCCTCTGAGACGTGTGGAAACTTATAACAAACAGGTGAGGTAGAAAGTCACATTTAAAATCCAATCCGATCTAGTTGCCCTCACGCAAACTTGTGTGCGGACATCTGAGAGTATGCTTGTCTGTGTGTATATTTGTGTGTATGTGTATATTATATATGTGTGTGTGTGTCAACACTTGTATTCAGTCCCTCACTTGGGCTCCCTCTCCATCTGTGCTCAGTTCTGTTCTGCATGGCCCTCGAGTGTTTAGCAGGGTTAAGGTTTCCGAGTGGGGGCTCTGACCCTCCCCACAGCACAGGGGGCAGACGTGCGAATTGCAACTTGGTAACACAGGAACAACTCCATTACTGTACAGGAACACTGCTGCAGTCTGAACGACATTCATTGCTAGGAATTCCTAAACTCCTACTTTAGAAAGACCATTTATTTACAGGAGAATATGTTTAAAGCTCAGGCCTCAGATCTTTCTCTAAACTGAGTTTGTCGTATTTTATTATTTGAATTTGGCCAGGTGATGGGGTTTAGAAACATCATGTTGGTGGAAGCTACGGTCAACTCAGCTCATTAGCTGTCATCGACCATGACACATACTGCAGATGTACGTTGGTACTCCTACAGTACGTCTGTGCTTGACAGGTATTGAGTGGCTTAATCAGCGACGCGCCACATCCTGTACGACTTCAGAGGTCTCCGAGATGTCAGAACAAGAGTATGTGCAGAGGCAAGGTAAGAGTGGTAGGGAGTCAGGTGGCTGAGTGGTGAGGGAGTCGGGATAGTAATCTGAAGGTTGCCAGTTCGATTCCCAGCAGTGCCAAATGATGTTGTGTCCTTGGGCAAGGCACTTCACCCTACTTGCTTCGGGGGGAATGTCCCTGTACTTACTGTAAGTCGCTCTGGATAAGAGCGTCTGCTAAATGTAAATGTAAGAGGGCCTCACACCACCGCCTGTTCGGCTATTCATTATTTATTTCCTCCCTCGATCCTCCTGATGACACCCACACAGATGGAGGTTCATCTGCCTTCACGTCCCCCCTCTACTCTCTCCTACGGCTGTGTCTCTGTCTGTCCCCTCCCCATCCCTCTGTTCCTAAGAGTGGGGGTGGGGTGGAGGGGGTCCGTCAGAGCTTGGAGTGTGTGTTGTAGCTACCCCCCCCCCCCCCCCTCTGCTTTATCTGACAGTTTATCCCCTTCCTGTGGGGCTCAGCCTTCCATCTGTGGAGGCGACAGCCAGTCACCGCAGGGAACCCCCCGCTTCCAGGAGCTGTGATTTAAAAGGCCAGCCTTGCCAGAAATCCTATACCCCCCCCCCCCCGCCCCCCCCCCCAACACACACAGCCATGCACACACACTCCCCAACATTTGTCATATGCCCCCCACCCCCCTCCCGCACACCCACTCCCTATCCCCCATTTGTCACCCCCCCCTCCCCCTCACACACACAGACCCATACACACACTCTCACTCTCCGCCCACATTTGTCACATACACTGCATACTACACTAATACTCCCCACACACACACTCTCCAAGGACTCCTAAAGAACTCATAAAGGCACGCTGAAACAATACAGGAAGTGCAGATCCGAAAGGGCAGGAGCGAAGCATAATCCAAATCGATATGTTCTCAATCTCTCTCCCAAATCGGCACGCTATTGTCATCCCAACCCTCGCCTCGATCACTCTGTCCTGGTGAATTAAGAGCCTCCAGAGTGAGATTTAGACACTTCCTTGATTATCTCGCTGGTGGAGACAGTTTGTGAGGGAGCCCGGCCTTCCCCAGGCAACAGTTACGAGGTAAAGGGGAGTAAACCGAATCTTAAGGTTGTTTACTAGTAGGAAGGAGAGAGACACACAGAGATGTTCTCCCAAGCTTTGGTCACAGTCACTTTCTCATCTTGAAGTGTCAGCATAGCTTCATCAGTTTTATCACTAGTGAAACCCAATTCATACCGGAGGCAGAGCAAAACTGACAAATTTCAAGTGGACAGCAAAGACTGTGTATCCTTCAGAGACTGGGAGCTGAACAGATTGCTTGTAAAGGGGGAAAATAGTCCACCACCTGTTCTATTTTGACTGCAACAACACTACAAAAGGGCATGAAGATAATTTAAAGGCAAACAGTCATATTCAGTGCCCGAATATCAGACACACAGAAATTCACCCATATCCAAAGTGTTGTTATGTTCAGTCTGCAAAGTACAAAGTGACCAAAAGTATAACAGACAATAATCTAAGGGTCTTCAAGATGTGTATCTGAGGTGAGTCCTTCGCTGTCTCCGCCTGCAAGCAGCAGGTGAGAGAAGGAGAGCGTCAGCCTTAGTCTCGCTTGGAGACGTCGTCTGGAACGCCTGGTTCATTTGTGGTTGCCAGTGATGTGTTAAATGGCCATCTGTGATGGGGTAAGAGCCCCATTAATGACTTCCTTCCGAGTCCGAGGGTTTTGGAGGTTGGGAATAAGCCTGCTAGGCTGCTAGCTTGCTAGCTGCTAGCATGACTCTGACCCTACAGGAAATTGACTGCAGAGGGCAAGCGGAAAAGCGTGCGCACGCATGGTTGCCGCTGATCACATCCTGTCAATCAAAATTACTTTCAGCAAGGAGGGCTGGGATGCAAACGTTTTTTTTCTTCAAGCTTTGCTTCGTTTATTTGTGTAAAGGTTGAACAAAAACAATGGTTTCTTGTGTTTTTTTATAACGTTTAAGAATGGGGGATCTCCTCATGCACTAACTCAAACATAATAAAGTTAAGTTACATTTCAGCCATGTTCACTTGTGGCCATGGTTACAGCAACCTCTGGAAATAAAAAAAAAGGTTGGGCGGTGGGCGGGTTTCACCTTGTGGGACGCTCACCAGTTGATAATGAACCCTAATCATCAGCTCAGCGCGATCCCAGTGTGTCATTACAACTCGCACCGCTTCAACTTTCATCTCCATCAGCACTTCCCCACGCCGGGGTACGGTCACAGTGATTCACCCTTCACTCCAGACCGCCTCCTTCACGCCAATTCAGAGAACTCGCGATTGAAATTCAAATTGAAGCAGCACTTCATGATTTATTGAGAATGTTAAATGTGCGTCTGAATGATTGTGTTTCTGCATTGTGTTTAACAATATCATTACGTGGACACATCTGTTCAAGCGGCAGTGTAGTGGTGGTGAATAAAAGAGTAAACAATGTCATTGTATTGAGAGCTGCTCATGTGATAAATAAACAATGGACACTGGAAAAGAATATGGACAAGAAAATGTTGTCTGATGGGAGTCTGATGGCTGAGCGGTTAGGGAATCGGGCTATTAATCAGAAGGTTGCCGATTCCCCTAGTGTCCTTGGGAAAGGCACTTCACCCTACTTGCCTCGGGGGAATGTCCCTGTACTTACTGTAAGTCGCTCTGGATAAGAGCGTCTGCTAAATGACTAAATGTAAATGTTGTATTTTAGCATGGGTAAAAAGAAATACACAACACATCATAGAGTACGTTAATATTATTGGAATTTTAAATTCGGAGGGAGTTCACTTAACAAAATGACAAAAGCCAAACTCTTTGATAGTTAGAGCTGCCAAGATAAATGATTACTGAGTTCACTGCAGTATGGATTTTCACAGCTTTGTATAACAGCCAACAGCAGACAATTCCAGCTATTAGTGGCAGAAAAAGGTTTTAGCATTTTGGTGTTGATTTTCAAAATCACTCAAGAAAAAACTTCAAGAAGAGCTCAGCGATTGTGTGTGTGTGTGTATTGTTAGGGCCTGCATATATTAGTGTGTTTGTGAATGTGTGTGTGTGGGTTATAGGGTTTGGGTGAGTGTGTGTGCGCCTGTGTGTTTGCCCGTGTGTGTGTGAATAAGAATGTGTGTGCCTGTGTGTGTGTATATACACGTGTGTGTGTGTGTGTGTCTGTACATATATATACATGTGTGTGGGCCAGTACTGCCCGGTGCTCGCTGCTTGCTGGACAGGGCTGCTCTCTCCTGGAGGGCTGCTCTCTCGTGGAGGGCTGCTCTCTCCTGGAGGGCTGCTCTCTCCTGGAGGGCTGCTCTCTCCTGGAGGGCTGCTCTCCTGGAGGGCTGCTCTCTCCTGGAGGGCTGCTCTCTCCTGGAGGGCTGCTCTCTCCTGGAGGGCTGCTCTCCTGGAGGGCTGCTCTCGTGGAGGGCTGCTCTCTCCTGGAGGGCTGTTCTCCTGGAGGGCTGCTCTCCTGGAGGGCTGCTCTCTCCTGGAGGGCTGCTCTCTCCTGGAGGGCTGCTCTCTCCTGGAGGGCTGCTCTCTCCTGGAGGGCTGCTCTCCTGGAGGGATGCTCTCCTGGAGGGCTGCTCTCTCCTGGAGGGCTGCTCTCTCCTGGAGGGCTGCTCTCCTGGAGGGCTGCTCTCCTGGAGGGCTGCTCTCTCCTGGAGGGCTGCTCTCTCCTGGAGGGCTGCTCTCCTGGAGGGCTGCTCTCTCCTGGAGGGCTGCTCTCTCGTGGAGGGCTGCTCTCTCGTGGAGGGCTGCTCTCCTGGAGGGCTGCTCTCTTGTGGAGGGCTGCTCTCCTGGAGGGCTGCTCTCTCCTGGAGGGCTGCTCTCTCCTGGAGGGAGCAGTTGGCCACAAGCACTTCTCACTCAGGCATGAAAACAGCATCAGGCTCCTGGAGCCCTGCCGATCACGAGGCCGTCTTACGACACTATACGGCAGGGAGCCTGGGGTCAGCCACCTCACCCCCCTTCCACACCCAGGGTGTTCTCCTGCGCCATTTCATCTGTTCACTCACTATTCTCAGGTATGCACACACACACGGACACTGTGGGTTTTACTCAAACAAGTCTGTGATAAATTGATTGAGAAGTGAAATGGACTCTAGATTAGCTTTGGTAAACAATAAACTTTTTGTTTCTTCCAAAGGCAATCAAAGCTTCCTATTTGTACTTGTGTGTGTTTATGTATGTATTTATTTGAATGAGCCAAGCAACAGTTAGCATCCATGAGCTCCAGAAGAGTTTTGGACAAGGAGTGTAGTCATGGCGATGTCTGTGCGCTTCCCAGGTCGAAGACACCAGGTGCTCATGAATATAGAAGGAATTAAATAATGTGTGAAGTTATTAATTACAAGTTTGAAATCCTTACAAGGTCACTGTGCGTGTTGCCAGTCGGATATGGCTGTCATCTCTCTTTTTTTGGGGGGGGGGGGGGGGGGGGGGGGGGGTTCTCTCAGAGTTACATCGGAACTGAAGTCAAAGGATTTTGGTGACATTTTATTTCCGGGCTCTTGCAGTAAGCGCTAGCCCATAAGTAAGTAGGCTTTAGTGTCAGGGGGTGCCTGCAGGAGGTGGACCCCTAGTTAGCAAGTCAAAAGGCTGTAAAGGATGAATAAATGGTGAAGAATAGCAGGTGAAGATGTTGTTGTGATGCAGGTTTGTAGTGAAGGAAAAGTGGTTAAATTGCATTCTCTCTGTAATTTGTATTCTTTGTTATTTGTCTATCTGATTGCACTGACATAGGCCTATATATTCGGCTGAAGATGGAAGAATTTAAGAACAAGCTACTCTACGAATGACACTCAGAATGTTTCCATAATTACAGGCTTTAGCGGTGTGCTAATTGCCAGTATGGGGAATCTAAGAATGATATCTTGTTATGGCGTATCAGATACTAATCAAGGCCCACACGGCGTACTTTAGAGGAAGCTTTGGGATTATTTCTGCAGTTCTGTAACGCTCCTGTACACTCGGTTCTGAACACTCATTCTGTCTAAGCGAAGACTGAACAGGGGCATCGCTCTAATTGAGCGGTTGCCAAGGGCACTGATAGCACAGTGCAGCGATGCGACACCCGCCTCTGCCCTGCCAAGCTGGCTAATCACAGGTCTGGGGAGTGCAAACGCACATTACTGGGGTTTAGCGGAGTTTAGCGGAGTGTCATCTCTATTTAAACCGTCCTCTCATGCCTCAAAAATACCAAACACTGTTATTCCAGAATCCAGCTTCTGCTCGTATTTAGCTAGCTACTGACTGTAGGACTCGGTGGTGACTGAGTGTAGTGGGCTAACTGCATGCAATGACACGAATATTGTATGCCGGCATCTGTCAGATTTTGGGTTTTGGAAAATATCCTTTCCTGTCTACAGTATGAGAGTTCTAGTTCCCCCCGTAGATGTCAGACTGCGAAGATTTGCTGGGTGGAGAGCCGCGGTGATCGTGGGACATGGGCTCCTCACAGCGGCCGTCAGAGGCGAGTCACAATCCAAGTCTGCTGTGCCCCCTCAAAAAATAGTTAGTATACTAGTATTTCAAGTATAAATATGAAATACTGCCATTGGTTATAAATTACATATCAAGATTGATACACTTTCCTGCAGAATATGGAGGTCTCTTACTTTGACTCTCATACATGCTTTGTAAATGAAATTTAAAAAATACCCCCCCATTTAATTAGTTCTGGAGCCGAGTCTGCCTAAACCCATCATTGAGTAACTAAGTGCACTGCAGTGCTCGCTCGCTCTCTCTCATCAAGCATAGTCTCCAAACGTTGGATTTTAAATAAACCAACGTATAATTGGACACAGGACGTAATCTTTACTTGTCATTAAACATTCTAAAAAAAAATTGCACTGCCTCTTGGTTAGGTGAGTCACTCTTTTAACAGTGGGAAATTAGTGCAATAAATAAGTAGCAAATGTGTTTGTAACTGTTAGGTGTTGTATCGGTTAAGGTAGCCTGTAGGCCTACATTTCTGATTAGAATTTTCGATGTTCAGATTCAGAGATAGTCGGTTACTGATAACGGCAGGTTTATAGTGCCCTCTGTCGTCGGAAGGATGAATAACGGGTTGGAAAGTGATTCTATAAACTCTGGAAAGGCTGCTGATTGTCCAACAGCTGGCATGCCTGTCATGTGCCCAACTTTAGCAAATACTGGGTACATTCCAATAATCGAAAAGTGGATAGGCTCATAAGCTACTTACCATTTGTGGAAAACAGTTTCCCTCTTCTCGACCGTTATCAACTAGTTTCCTCCGTGAATTTTAAAGTATAAGGACAGTCTAGCGGCCTATATTTGCGTTCCCTCCAGTCCCAGAGGAGTGGGAGACTAACACCTGCCGCAGGTCTTGGACACAAATTATGGTGCATCTTCCGTTTTATTTATTTCAGTCCACGTCCAATCAAATGTGTGTTAGGCTACACAACACGCAGCTAAAGTAAAGATGAAAAAAGTAGATGATGTCGAGAAGTTCATGATTTCAGAATATATTTCAGTGTTTTAAGAACCTCAATAAGTAACTGTGTAGCCACATTGAATGCTTGACGTTGTTTTCACAAATGTTTTTGACAAGCATATTTACTGTGTCTCATGAACTTCTTGAGTAGGGACATAAGTAACTTAACTGAATGTCTTCTCGAGATATGCTTGATGAGTCAACCCATAACCACACATTCAAGATAGAATAGAACAATTACAATTAAGCTATATTTTTATTTTACGCATGGTAGAAGGCTGAAATCGTCACAATAGTGTCATTGTGCATAAGCAAATCAAAGCACACTCACGGCAAATCATGTAGCCTACAGTCCGTCCTTTTATACACAAAGTATCCCCCCACCCCCACCCCACCATAACATCATAATGTAGCAACACAAAATGTGTGTATGTGTGTTTAAAGTGACACGTTAGCAGTTGGATTTACCATGCGGAATCGTGGTCTGAAACATGCGATACACAAAGCATTAATCGGGTTGCTAACAGCGATGTAATTTGCCATTCAAAGGTCACAGTTCAAACGATGAAAAACAAACCCTGCTGGTGAACTTTCCACGTGCAACACAGATACAGTATTTAACAAACGCACAGATGGAACAAGTCACGCGCTCATCAACTCAAGATCACATGTAGTAAACAGCACAGACAACGACCGTAAACTGTACTTGTATATGCAAACAAACATACAGGCATCATCAAATACCCTAAAATGATTATTTATAAAGGAATTAAGATTTCGAACCATATATGATTTATCTAATTAATTGCAATGTACCTTTACTACTACTTGGCAAATAAACGTAAAACTTTTAGATAAATAAAAACGGTCTTTTCCCCTTCATGTCTGGTGGGAAAGAGGATCTGATCTCTGAGGTCATACTTTATGAAATAACCTCCTACTAGTCATCAGTGATTGGTGTCTTTAAACTGAATGGATGTTTCTTTCTGATCATCACTGTTGTTAGGGATGCTGTATTCCTGTCTAAAGGACACTCAGACATTATTCAGAGCATGTGGCTGGAGACAGGAGGCCAACCGGCCCCGCCCAGCCGAGCATGATTGGGAGGCTGTCCGTGGCTCTCGCTGGTGATTGGTTCATGAAGCTGGGCGCACGGGGAAGGGGTGGGGCTTCCTCCAGCACAGCCCACAGTCCACAGACATGGGTACTGACTGCAGACACACACACACACATTGTTTGTTTGTACCATATACAGCATGGGTGTTCAACCCTGGTTCTCAGGGTCCACTGTCCAGTATGTTCTAGATGTTTCCCTGCTCCAACACACCTGATACGGGTCGTTATCAAGCTCTGTGGAAACCTGGTAGCAACCATTCATGTGAATCAGGTGTGCTGGAGCAGGGAAACACCCCAGATTCACAGGATTCATTGGGTAATGGCCAGGAGCTGGAGGGAGGCATGATCGTTCACCTGGTGTAGCTGGTGGACGCAGGGGACGTGGCAGGGTTTCCAGGCAAGGATGAGGAAGAGGTGTGGGGGGGAGAGACACTAGACCAGCCCTCAGGACCTGGTAACATCTGAAGGCCCTCGGAGAGAGACACTGGGGAGAGAGGAGAAGGAACAGCGTCAGAAAGGGTGGAGGCATGTTGTGGAGCAGAGAGAAAGGGGGAGTGAGAGACATGAAGAAAGACACAAGCAGGGGGGTGGAGAAAGGGGAGAGCGGAGGGGAGACAGAGGGGGTGGAGAAAGGGGAGAGCGGAGGGGAGACAGAGGGGGTGGAGAAAGGGGAGAGCGGAGGGGAGACAAAGGGGGTGGAGAAAGGGGAGAGCGGAGGGGAGACAGAGGGGGTGGAGAAAGGGGAGAGCGGAGGGGAGACAGAGGGGGTGGAGAAAGGGGAGAGCGGAGGGGAGACAGAGGGGGTGGGGGGGGAGGTGCAGACCATCAGTAGGGTTACCTGAGGAGTGTGTGCGGTGGGGCAGGTAAGAGGAGGGGTAAGGGGCTGGCCGGGAAGGGTAGGGTTTGTACCCATGATGGGAGCCCAGTGGCAGACCCCTGCTGTAAGGTAAACTGGCGCCCCCTGGTGGATACAGCGACTCTGGGTTAGACAGGAACCAGCCACCTAGAGAACCACATACAAGACAACACACTGTAAAATGTATTGTATTTCAAATGTATTTTTCATCAGTGAATAAGAAATGGAATGCAGCAGCGTTTTGCCTATTATTCAAGAAATTCTTCTTTATTTAAAGCTGAAGTTAACTGATCTGTACTCAATAGTTACATTTAGTAAAATATTATTGGTATTTCGTATATTTGCTGCTATTTGTTTTCAGAATGCTGTCAGTGTACTCAGACTGAGACAATGGAAGAATATACTTACAGTGTTGGATCCCCATGTCACTCTCAGACGCAGAATCAAACAAGCTTTTGGGGTGATTCCTGGGAACAGACACTTGATTAACAACCTGTGTGTGCAGGGGCGGTTTTAGGCACGGGCGGACCTGGCAGTCGCCCGGGGCGGCATTTTTTCATGTCACGTGGGGGGCGCACGAGCATAAAATAAATTTATAAAAATCTCTGTGCCGCGAAGCGGTTTTCTCTTTTCTATCATTTCACTGTGTGGGGAATTGGCAAATTGGCGCCCTCTTCAGGCAGCTGCAGGCACCCCTGCTTGCTGAGAAGGTGCCGTGAACAGAAGCTGTGTGAAAAAAGGGGAGAGGGACAGACAGCTCATCTGACTGGGTCTCCCAAATGGAACGGACAATTCATAATATTATAAATATAGGACTAAACTTCCTGCACATTTTTGTTTTTTTTTATTGTGTGAAATGGCAAAAAAAAAAAAAATGGGTATAGGCTAACTCTTACGTTTGTTAGCCTACTGTGTGTGTATGTGTGTGTGTGTGTGTGTGTGTGTGTGTGTGTGTGTGTGTGTGTGTGTGTGTGTGTGCGTGTGTGTGTTAAAGAGATTAGGTTCAAAAGGTAAAAAATCAGTGCAATGTATCCAATTATTTTAACTACAGATTCAAGGAAGCGTGCAATATGAGTTTGACTAGCAAAATACCTGATGCTAATTGTATTATCAAGTACGTGTAAACAGCTACTGTGTATGTGTGTGTCGCCTTTGACGTCATGGTTGGGGATCCAGTTTCTCCCACACATTTCACACAGCCTCTCCAACGAGCCTCGCAGTGTGTTGAACTCGGAAGGTTTAAATAGTCAATAATGACATGCTAATCGCCAGGGTGTGCAGATGCTAATGCTAGCCGGCAGTTATAGCTCAGTGAGAAATGCTAATGCTAGGTTGTAGAAAGTGATCCAATAGTGAGAAATGATGACACTGCAAAAGAGCTAAACAGAACATCGTGACTAGAGGAGGTTGTAAGAGGGAACCTTTCACCTCATTTCGGTTATAAACAATTGGCTGGAATTGGTCATGCTTTTGGCATCTACACTCACTGGTCAAAATGGCATTTAGAATTTTTTCCTGGCAGATTAAAGTATCCTACTTTTGAGATGGTAGCATATGCAATCCAACCCCCTAGATTCTATGGTTTGCTTACCCTCCCCAACCCGGTAGTGATCCTGCTGTAGTGTAAGAGCCTGTACCTCTCTTTGGCATCCAGGAAAGCCTTGGCAAAGGGGTTGTACTTGATCTTCAGGGTGGTGATCTATAGGAGGACAAAAAGCATTGACACATCTTCGAACCTCACGTTTGTGTGCGTGCGGCTTCTGTGCGTGGTGTTTGAACCCCTCACCTCTTCATTTTGGTAGGCGGTGACGGCTATGAACTGGGTTTCACTGAAGGATATGTTGGTGACCATCCTGTGGCTTCCTCCAACCCTCACGATATGAAGCTGTGGCTCGTACTTGTGGAGAGAGTTCAGCATTATCTAGGGGGAGGAGGAGGGGAAGGAGGGGGAGGAGGAGGGGGAGGTGGGGAAGGAGTAGGAGGGTCAAGAAACATTTACATTTAGTCATTTAGCAGACGCTCTTATCCAGAGCGACTTACAGTAAGTACAGGGACATTCTCCCCGAGGCATGTAGGGTGAAGTGCTTTGTCCAAGGACACAACGTCATTTGCACAGCCGGGAATCGAACCAGCAACCTTTGGATTACTAGCCCAATTCCCTAACCGCTCAGCCACCTGACTCAAAAGAAGAAACATCAAAAGGCAGAATGGAAGGACATGATGCAACACTGGATCAAACCCTGGACAGAAGCATGAACTGTTCTACTCTCACAAGTTCACAAATCACACACGGTAGGAACTTCAGTCCGCTTTGGGTATTCATAGTGACTGTCCTCCTCATAGTTACCAATCCCTCTCTCTCCCTCTCTCTCTCTCCCTCTCTCTCTCCCTCTCTCTCCCTCTCCCCTCCCTCGTTTTCTCTTTCAGTCTCTCACTGTCTCTAACTACTTCAATTAACCAATTACAGCCCTCAGAGTGAGGACAAAACAAACTGTTTTCCATTCTAATTGAGAGCTTAGCTTCACCTCTCACACCGTCAACAACCACAGAGAACCACCTGCCCAGAGAGTCTGGGCTGTGTGTGTGTGTGTGTGTGTGTGTGTGTCACAGCCTACATTAGTTGGAGTGTGTGTGGGCTTTTTGAATATGCTGTTATTGCCTCCCTTTCCCTCTCTATAAAACATCTGAAGGACAGATGGATAAATTAATTTCGCATAGTCAAAAAAACACAGGTAATTACCATAATGCACAACTAACCACTGTAATTATTTCATTATGCCTCAGCTCTCCTTTACCGGACGCCATGCCAACACCACACTACCTGCCAGCCGGGAAGGTGTGTGTGTGTGTGTGTGTATGTATCTATGTTTGGTAAAGGGAAGCTCGCTAATACCAATAACATTTTTTTTGCCAAAGTTGTAGTTGAGTGTGTGTGTGTGTGTGTGCTCCTGGAGGGCCTTTGGGAGTGGGAAGCTCTTACCAAGAAGTGCATTAAACCTATTAAGATCTGTTTATCCTGTTCCCGTGGAGACAGGGGCTGCAGGGGTGAAGTGGGCAAAGAGTCTGGCATTAAGCAGGGCACAAACAACATACGTGCCCACTTGATGTTTGGTTAGGGGGTTAACAAATGGAACACATGAAAGGAAAAAATGTGGGCTATGAAGAGAACCATGACCAAAGGACCTCTCATACCACAAGGGCAGGAACAGGACAATTAGTGCTGTTTTAGTAAATAATGGTAATGGGGGACTATTTTGCAGAGCAATGAGAAAAGAGAGAAAAAAAAGACTGACAAAAAGTCAGATATCAGGGATTCAAGGTTTTATGGCACATGCATTGGGTACCATAGTCCCCCATCCTAATCATTCCTCTGTTAAACCTCGTATCTGTAGTTTTTTATGTACTTTACCTGTCCTCCTCCGTTTAGCTTATTGGTGAGTTTGACTTTGTTGAAGGAGACTGGGGCTTTCATCCAGTGGGCGCCGAAGTTGGGCGAGTCTGGGTGGATGTACACACAGCCGTTTCCGTGAGATTCCGGTTTACCGGCGGTGACCCACTCTCCATTAACGTACTTCCACCGGTGGGTGTCGGCGGGCATGAAGTCCAGCAGTAAGGAGTACATGGCGTTTGGGTCCAGTCCTGACACACTGACCTTCAACACTGGGAACATCCTCCTGGATTACACACACACACACACCTGTTGTTGAGAGCTCATGTATGAGCACAATGGGGATGGAAAGAGCTTAGTTTGGACATCGTTTTCATCAGTGCCAGAGGGGTGAGGGAAGGAGCTGAGGGGTGAGGGAAGGGGCTGAGGGGTGAGGGAAGGGGCTGAGGGGTGAGGGAAGGGGCTGAGGGGTGAGGGAATGGGCTGAGGGGTGAGGGAAGGGGCTGAGGGGTGAGGGAAGGGGCTGAGGGGTGAGGGAATGGGCTGAGGGGTGAGGGAAGGGGCTGAGGGGTGGTGGACCTAAACTCAACGACACAAGGCAGGCAGGATTGAACGCTTCCTGACTGTATTGTGGTACTAGACCTCCCATCCTGTCTTGTGGACCTAGACAGGACTCTCTGATGGGCTCCACAGATCTCCTGCTTCTGAGCAGACCATCCTGTGGTGGTATGCTGGCTGACTACTGCATAAACTGACAAACGCCAATGCAGAGCACTGCAAAGGCTCTACTCATTTGGAACTGAGTTTGTGAATTGTCGTTTCACCATCCATTCACTACAATTTGTTTTCAATATTTTGCTTTTTATTTTAATCTTTATTCTTACTGCATAATTACATTCAGCGTGCATGGTATACACCACTCTGTATCATCAATTTCTCTGGAGGAAGGAATTCCTCACTGAATCCCTCCTCCCAAGGTTTCTTCCATTTTCTTCTCTCTGAGTTTTCCTGGGAGTATTTCCTCTCTTCTGAGGGTTGAGGTTGGTTCAGAGCCAATTCTATGGGGTATGTGAAGCCCTTTTTGCCGTTGCTTGTACAAATGGATAATCAAACATTTTATATGAATTTGGAACAACAACGTTCAGTGCTTCTTCTTCCTTCTCTCTCTCATAAGACACTCACACACAAAGTTACACTTACAGTAAATAGCACACATTTTTAACTGTTCAATCTAACTCAAGTTTCTCGTAACAATAATAATAATAAATAAATTTAAAAAAATTCAAGGGCAGTTGTGGAAAGTATAAATGGACTGGAAAACCCAGCTGGTCAAGTATACTCTTAACGGCGCGCAAGAGGGTCGTCACATGAAAAGTGGCTTCCAGAAAAAATCTATTAAACCGATGATAATAAATCGCTGCTTCTGTAGCCTATGTTGACTAAGAACACGCAAAAGAAAAATAACGTTGGTCGGTAACTAAACTAGACCTATACAAATAACCGATATCTCACATGGCTTACAATAATTACATTATACATGTGTGTACTGGATATGTTGTATGTCTTCTAAAATCCGAGTTTTCCGAGATATATCCTAAACTTCGCGTTGCCTATAAGCGAGAGGTTAATTCCACACACTAATCTTTTAGTCTACTTTTTATTCAATTGAATTAATAAATCAATCTAAACTTCAAGTCCAGTTAATATGTTAAAACAATAGTTTCATAAACCATTTCAGTCTAAATAATAAAAGGTTTATGTCCAAACATATTTTAAAATCCGGATTATATTGAATGGGTTAAATGCATGCAGCCCATCGCAGCTCACCTGTTGAATACTAACCTAGGTGTATGAGGATTACATAGTTTGTTTATTTAAACAGATGTTATTGCCCAAATAATTATATATCCAACGGCCTTAAAATGTACTTCACTATAGCCTACTACAATAACATTTTTTATCAAATGAACATGCAAGAAAATGTGGGAGTCATTCAAGTTTAACTTTGGCTCCTCTCGTACACCAAACAGAGCTAGACTTGCCTCTTAAAGCACAACTCCAACTGACTTTACATCTGCCAGCTGTCTTCAGTCGCCGTACTAACCTGCCGCTTTTGGTGACGATCATCTCGTTGGTCACCTCCTTAAACTTCCGCCAAAGCTCTGCTTCTTCGAGAGTCACCTTCAGTTGTTTCTCGGTAGGATCCCCCTTCTCGCGACCCGCCTGCAGTTCGTTTTCCACGACGCTCAGCAGCCGCGAGATGCAGCACTCACCGTTGGGACCGGTGCCGCTGCTGAAGTTAACGTCTCTACCAGCCCCGGACCCAGTCCTGGCGCTGGTGTCAACCAAAAATTCAACCTTCATCTTTAAGTCCTTTTGCTGGGTTATTTTATAAAATGCTGTTATCATGGAATGAACTCAATATTTTTGATAGGCAAAGGCTAGAGCCTATGAACTGCGAAGACGGAGTTCAATAAAAACTTATTCTTGAAACGTAAAACCCCTTGGTCATTGATAAAAGCAACCTAAAAATTGAGGGATTTCGTTAGAATCAATTTCATCTGAACGAAATCAATTCAAATCCTGAACAGAACGGTCATGATCGATTGGGTTGGAGCGTCAAAGTGCGGGAGCTGACATGTGTGTGTGAGAGAGAGAGGAAGAGAGAGGGAGAGAGAGACAGAGAGACAGACAGACAGAAAGAAAAGAAAGAGAGATGGGAGGGGGGTGTTTAGAGAGAAGGCAAACGACGTAGTGCGTCAACACACAAAAATACAATTTCTTAAACTCCGAAAAGTTATTCCCTGCCTGTAGTCTCCTTTCAGGCAAAAGGATGAAATTGGATCGGTCATTCACCCTACTGATATGAATGGCTACTGATGAACTATTAGCACCATGCAGTTATTTAAACGATACCGGGCTAATAGCGTATCCTCCCAATACGGTAACCCTTTTCTCTTCAGCACCTTGGACAGCGATTAAGCGCCGCAGCCAACGGTAAGGCTAGTAGCCTAACAGCCCAGTATGAATGGAGTGTCAAAACCCAGGCTATGTACCCTGAAGCTAAAGTCAAATTATATTTCCATTCTCATCAAAGACGAAACAGCAACACGTGTACCATTTATGGTCTACAGGCAAATAGTCTGCCCTGGGTCATATACTGAGTCAGTCCTTCCACTCGCTTTTGGAACTATGAGCAAGAAGATCTTTATAGGTGAACCATTATATGATTATGGGCTACTTAAATTATTGAAGATAGAAACTTCAATGGACTGTTTGTGGCAGAAGGCCGAATTTGAGGTCGCCTATCAAAATAATTGACGATAATGTGCAATTGGTTTACTCTACTGAATCTTCTACAATTTAAGTTAAGGCTATATGTAGCCTAATAGCCGCACACAGTCTATAAACATCCGGAATTTCCTGGACTACATTTACTACATGGAATAGATTTGTATGTATCATTTGTGATTTAAACCTTGCTTACTTTATCTTACACAAGCCGGTTAAAATAACCCAAGAAATTTATTGAGAGACAGAGACTAATAATCTTTTGAACTTTGCTTAGGTTGACTTGAAAAAAAAGTGCAGGCGGCCGCGTAATAGCCTGTAGATGGTCAGCGGAAAGCCAATGCTCACATTAAATCTGGGACGACCTCGAAAATAACGTTTCACCAGGACACATTCAATCCCCGCACCTTTCACAGACCGCTGTCCACTAGCAGCGCTCCACGACACCTGATCCCTCGAGCCGCTAGTCTGAGAGCGGCGGCCCCTCGCGCTTGCAGCTGCTTTGTGAAGGGTGGTGGCGGTAGAGGCGCGGAGGTCTTTTCTTTTTAATCAAGGACTAGCACAGCGGGGAGATTAGGGGCTTTACCGACTTAACGCTTATAAAGGAGTGCCATTAAAGAGGCACAAGGTAAATATCAAAAGGTAGGACTCGCTGGTTAACCTACTAAGACCTCCCACCCCCCTTCCCACCACCCACCTTTTATACCTTCTGATCAACTGGTGAGGAGTGGATAGTCTTTCCTGCGTCACGGCACCTGCACTGTCGCATCACAGCAAGGTCCTGGGTTCGATTCTTGCCTGGGGAACTTTTTGGTTTCTTTCTGTTTGGAGTTCTCCCTCGTGCTCACAAGGGTTTCCTCTGCAAAGAACCCTAATAAACAAACATGCACAACAGATCTCTCTGCTGCCCATGCCCCTGGCCAGGCAGGAGGGGATCGCCCAGCCTCGGCCCCCTGGTCCACATGGCTGATTACTGCTCCTGGCTGTTCTCAGGAAAAGGACAGCTGCATGGGTAAAATGCAGAAGATTTTACCGGTGGACACTCATGTGTGTCTGCCTGTGTGTGTCTCTACCTGTGTGTGTGTCTGTCTGTTTGTCTGCCTGTGTGTGTGTCTGTGTGTGTCTGCCTGTGTCTGTCTGTGTGTGTGTCTGCCTGTGTGTGTCTCTACCTGTGTGTGTGTCTGTGTGTGTCTTTCTGTGTGTGTCTGCCTGTGTGTGTGTCTGTCTACCTGTGTGTCTGTGTCTCCGCTCCCTGCATGTGTGTTTTATCAAAGTTGACAAAGATTCATTCTTCCACCATGAAGTTAAAGGAAAATAGGCGGTCTTATATACAGAACATAAAACACACTTTCAACAGTTGATTTTTAACGCTTTATTCTAGCACTAGTTTGGTCTGTTAAACACAGCAAGACTTGAGAAAATAATTTGGGGGGCATTTCTTAACAATCAATGAATTAAGAGTGACAAGAACCCCCAAAAAGATCTTATTGAAAACTCTGGACCATGAGTAGTTAGGTTGTAAAAACATTCATAAATTTGTACCTGATGTCCCAGAAACATACTTTGATATTACATATCTTGTTTATCACTCAATGCCAGAGTGACATAAGTTGTATAAGGAAAGCAGTGTGTTCACAAGGCAGTAGTAGTTAAGAGTAATATATACACACACAAAAAAGTCATTTTAGTAGATACAAAAACAGAAGATCAACAAGTTTGTCCTTCATTCATCATTTTGGGCAAAGACAACCTATTGTCAAGCAACAGACTATCAAGATAAAAAATAGCTCAAGCAATTAAAAATGTGGAGGACCAAGGTTGTGTACCTACATGTGTACCTAACCTTCAGGCTAGCCTACACTTGGAGAAATGTCGATTGAAATATTGAAGTGCAAAGCCTTTGATATATCTCTACATTTTGCTCCTTAAGTATCTCAAAGTTACTGGGCTTGTGCTTGTTCTTCTCTATTACCCTGCAAACTGTATTGTTGAGTCTTGCGCATCAGTGTTTACTAGACTGAGTTAGAGTCTGACTATCTAAAAACCAGACTCCCTCATATTCCCTTAAAAACACAGATCTTTTCTTCAGCAAAGAATCACAAATGAAGACTTTTCTTTAGCTCTCTACATACAATCTAACATGATATAAAAAACAAGTAAGTCAGACAGCATTGGAGATAGAGGACCCACATTGGCACACACTAAAGTTACTCTAAAATGTCTCAGACCCAAATGTTTTAAGATTTAGAAAGTTCCAGAACAGAACATCCCTTTTAGGACTTTTTGAAATTGTCTGGACCTCACACACACACACTCAATGGGTTATCATGTTCCCAGAGGGTAACACAGTTTTCACACACTCAGACACACACACACACCTGATTTGGAAAGCGTTTCACTCAAAGTGCTTACTCAGTGGGCTCTGACCCAACACACCTGTGTGGAGTCTGAGAGAGCCAGAGACAGAAGGGGCTTCTGGTTCTATCCAAACACACACGGTCTCAACCAACAGCCCTCATAACGAGGGTGTGTGGGAGGACGAGGGGGGGAGAGCGAGGATGAGGGGGGGAGAGCGAGGATGAGGGGGGGAGAGCGAGGGAGCGAGGGGGGCGAGGGGGAGAAAGCGAGGGAGAAGGGTCCAGTAAAAGTCATCTTCAGGATATACAGACTGTGAACATCTTTATGACGGCGTCCCTGGAAAAGAAGCAAAACCAAGTCAAGGAAAAAAATAAAAATAAATAAAACTGAAATCATTTGTGGTGAAGCAGTAAACACTCTACAGCTGAAGTACATGGCAGAACTAATATTACACTTATCAATTATAATCACTGGTGGGGAGAGACCTGCACTGCCAGGAGAGGGGCAGCAGACAACAGTGTGTGTGTGTGTGTGTGTGTGTGTGTGTGTGTGTGTGTGTGTGCGCGTGTACTTACCTGGCAAATGGAATGTAGGACAGGCCATACCTGTGAGAGAAAAGACTAACATTACAACCAGGAAATGTACTGCGGTTAGTTTGTGAAAGTGTGTGTGTGTGTGTGTTTATGATGAAGAAGGATTGCAGTATGTTACTGTAAGTGCAGTAAGATATATTTCACTGGTCTCTTTTATAATAAAGTACAATAAAATGTGTTGATATATATATATATTTGGGTTAGGGTCAAACTTGAAATTCATTGCGTGCCTAAAATGTGAATCATTACTGATGTGCCATGTTAAGCAGAGCAAAGGACTGGAACATTATTCAAAGACATTCCCAATACTTCTCAGAATTATACAGTATTACTGTCGTACTGATGTGAGCAGTTCTGCATTGGAATGTTCAGTGTTCATCAAAGTAATCCAGAAAACTCGTAGACAGAGAGGGAAGAGGACAACTATTTTAGCCAGGAAATATTCCTTTAAGTGTGTATCAACAAACTAGACCTTGTACATGTTTTTTTATGTGTGTATGCATGTGTGTTCCTGTGTGTGCGCATCTCCTGCCTTTGTCAATAAGATACTTGAGAGAACAAAGCTAGCTGCATTAGCTGTGTGTGATTAGGCAGGCTAAAAGCTACAACCATAATTACCCTGTTTTCAGTCGCAAATAATGACCTGCCATTGAGTTGCATGCCAAAACCCCTTCAGTTCAGGAAAAAATGTTATATGTGTACGCATTTGAGGGTTTGATATAAGGCCACAACATTTCAGTCTCCTTCCTTATTTGTGTGTATGTGTGTGTGTGTGTGTGAGTTCACTCACCAAGCAAAGGCCAAAAACTGTAGTACACAGAAGAGTAAGGCCAACCCATTAATCTTCCACTGAGGACAGATTGAGCAGTTGAAAAACAGTTCAAGAGATGTTTCACTGCTGTTTCAGTCATACTGCTCGTATTAGCATACTATATTCAAGACTGACAGAACTGTTATATCATATCTTTATCAGGTTTTATCAGCATTTTCTTTGATCAATTATCGTTTACTATTAAATTGATTTCAACCCTACTGAATGAATAATGATATATTATTGAAAAGTATGACGCTTGCGATTTATATATGACGGACATTTCCTTGGCCTGGGTTAGGGTTCTATGAAGATCCATAAAGGTTAGAGTGTCTACCACTAGGGCCAAACTTCCTATATAGCATAAAATGGTGAATTCTGTTTGGGTTTGTTGAATTGGTTTAACTTAATATTTACTACTAGTATTAACACTCACACACATAAAAATGCCATCTACTTTGTACAGTTCTAGGGTAAAAGTATGAAGATAATAATTGTATTATGATGATTGTAACGTAAACTACGAATCTTTACTGCGTCACTCAACAGGGTGTTCAAATATTTCAACTGGGCACTTAATCTGCCATGGAAGCTAATGTCACCTGCTCACTGAAAATGATGATGACAATTTACCCTCCTCACTGCGAATGCAGAAAGTTATGCAAGGACGGTTTATGGTGGGAGGGATACTTACCCAGAAAGCAGCACATAAAGTTAGAACAAGGCACGTCTGACAGAAGAAAAGAAAAAAGAAGATAATTACAAATTCACTAAACCAAGTTTTAGTGTGTGTGTGTATGTTTGGGTGTATGGGTGTCCTCACCAGCATGATTGCAGTAGCAAGTGCTCTTACTTTGGCACACATTCTCTTCACCTGGGTCACAGGGCCCATCAGGAACATGGTGCTTTAAAATATACAGTGCAGACAAACTTAACGATAGCGCATAATGATATCATGGCTATGCACTGCGCGTCACACTAACACCCTCCAACTTACCTAGCAAGGGAGGCGAC
Source organism: Osmerus mordax (assembly GCF_038355195.1). Taxonomy (NCBI): domain Eukaryota; kingdom Metazoa; phylum Chordata; class Actinopteri; order Osmeriformes; family Osmeridae; genus Osmerus; species Osmerus mordax. The sequence continues at coordinate 1,529,565 of NC_090071.1, read as the reverse complement.
GTTGCCAACGGTGTAAAGAACTGCAAATAACGCCAAACCCCTTCCTGGAATCCACAGCAAGCACGTTCCCTGTC